>NC_079209.1:30917443-31017443 GCF_026745355.1 Beta vulgaris subsp. vulgaris
ACCGCAATAGATCCAGCTGGTTCATCAGTGTATCTCTACAGTATCTTTTAAATTTTGATCAACGGTTCTGTTATCCAACCCTTTACTCCGGAATGCGGTTTACGACATGGGACACTATGTCCCCACACCTGTTCTTATTTAGTATGGACATCCTATCGAGAATGAATTAAATGTTTACTGATGTTAAACAATTTAAAGGTTTTCCAGTAAGTAAGGGGGCAATCAGTGTCGCATCTCTTCTTTGCAGACGATGCCCTCTTATTCTTTGCGATCAATACTACTGCATGTGAGACGGTCGATTCAGTCATCAAATACATTATGCGCCATTTTGGGCCAAATGTTGATTTTACACAAGTCCTTTGTTAAATTTATCCCCCAATATTTATTTTAGTGAATAAAGTTGTTTGGTTTATCTAATCCAACTTTGCTTATGTCAGGCATGGGGTATATTCATATTGGTGCACGCACCATCACTACAAACAAGCGATTTCAGGAATTTAGTTGGGATATTATCCTAAGTTTTGCAAGTAATATGGTATTTGGTAGCTTGCACTAGTGGAGAAAAAATGCAAGGGCTACGGTGCAAGGGTTGCGTTTTTTGAAAATCACAGCCCTTAATAGTGAAGGGTTGTGGATAGCCTAAAAACTGAATCCCTTTAAGGGGGCGTTTGGTTCACATAGTGGTATGGGTTTGGAATCAGGAATGAAATCAAGGTGGTAGGTTTGGAACTTGATACCTAATACCATGTGTTTGGCTTTATTTGGGAATGGAATTTTTTCTTCTATTTAATACCTAGAGGTATTGGTATGAGTCAAACCCACCTCCCCCCTTGGGTGTCTAAACCCCATACCATATGGGTTTGAAGTATGGGTTTTAAATCTATAAAATTATTAAACAAACACTAGGTATGGGTTTTGCTCATTCTAAACCCATACCTCATACCAAAATCATATGAACCAAACACTCCCTAAGTGAAGGGTTGTGATTAGCCCAAAAACGCAGCCTTTCGTATTTACAAAGGGCTACATTCTTGGGCTAACCACAACCCTTAGGCCTTTAAAAAAATCCTTTTACCCTAAACTCGCTTCCTTTCCCCTCGTATACCCCGCATATCCAAAGTGATGCCTCGTATTCTCTTTCTCGCCTCCCATCTCCTCTCTTTCGCCCCCTCATTTCTCCATCTCTACTCGTATCATCCCGCACCATCGGAGTCCTCGTATTGGAATTATATTAAGCATGTTCTGAGTGAGTGATTCTCCAAAACCAAAGTAGAAGAAAGAGGAAATTCGAGAGAAGAATGAAGAGAAAGATGAAACCCAGAAACAGAAAAGAAAAACGAAAAATGTTATCATTACTCGCACAATGCTCTTCTCTGTCTCAGTTAACGTTCGCCGGAGCCTCGCACTTCACTGTCGCCGCTGTCATCTCCTCCACTGGCCGCTACTATTGGAGGCATTTTTGTGCAGGTAGATCTTAACTTGATTTTATGGGTTTTTTTTCGTTTTTAATTATGGGTTTTAGTTGAAGATTTTGATACTCCTTTTGTGGGTGGGGGGAAATTTGTTCTGCAAGTGTATAATATAATAGATTTTGAAGGAAAGAAGTCGGTTGTGATATTTGTAACTGGCGGAGCCTGAGTTATCGGGTGAATAAACTATCAAGGAATCACTTTGAGCTAGAAGAATTCTATGTATGTTGCAAGCTCCATTGATGACATAGTTTTTTAATATGCCAAACAAACTATTTTGTTCCTAAGAGTGTGTTGTTAGCATGAAGCAACACCACTTCTCCCTTTCCTTGGTTTGAAGGAGCTTGGGAAATGATCCGTGCTGCACAATCTTTGTTAGAAGTTTTACTCCGCGAACCATCTATTTGTATTATAATCTTAGCCGCATGTCGGTGATTCCCAATATTTACAACTACGAACCCGGGCGAAATTTGTGGTCGTCCACCGTTCGCCGAGTCAACGTTTGACCCTTAACAAAAATATGATGTTCTTATAGTGAGGTGGTTTCCTGATACTTAATCTCAAGAAGGTTCCCATGTGTTTGGCAGAAGACTACCTAATTGTGCATCCTCCAGATGCCCGAAAGGGTGGCTACAAATATTGGGATATGATCACTATCTAGTCCGTCTAATTTGTTGAGATAAACTAACCAATCTGTGAGCCATTGTCGAAAAGGTATATGGCCATTTGCTGAGAGTTGATGGTCAAGTCACTGGTGATCCAGGCTCCTATGGCCAATGGACATATTTTGAATAAATGTTGTGTATCCTCAGTCGCCACTTTATAGATTGGGCATATCGCATCCTGGCCAATATCTTGTCAAAGAAGATAGGCCTTTGTGGCTATAGTATTATTCCATAATTTCCAAAGCAATAATTTCCATTTTGGCATGATGTTCTGACTCCAAATGATACCAAATATTTTCATATTAGGAAGAGCAATCACGCTACAAATTTCCTTTTGTTGGTGCATTAAAAGGAAAGCATATCCGGATTTAGTGGAGTACTCACCGGATGTCGTGGATTTCCAGTATTGCAAATCTTTCACAGAACTGCTACTCTAGAGCTCCATACTCTTAATGCTGGGAGCCGAAGCATGAGTGAACTAGGTAATGTATTTTGGAAATGTTCCATTTTTTATCCGGAAGAATAAGCTCTTGGACTTTGTTGTTCCCAATCTCTGGTTTTGGGATGCGGTCCCTATAAACTAGCGGTTCACCACTAACCCATTTCATATTCGTTATTGTAATAAGATGTCCATTTCCTATCTTCCAAGCACAATTCTAATCAAGGAGCTTTTCTGCCTCTTTTAAACATTTGAGGCTCCAAGATATATTTAATTTCATTTGGCGAAGGGGCAGTCTCGAAGAATGTTTATAACTCATTATCTGCCCGAGAATAAGCTGAGGATGTTCATGAATCCTCCAGAATTTTTTCATCAGGAGAGCCTGATTGAAGAGTGCTATATTCCGGACACCCAACCCACCTAAATATTTTGGCTGCTGCACTTTCTGTCATTTACACAAATAAAGACCTTTATTAACCTCTTTTGACCAAAAGAATCGGGTAATCATAGAGTCTATTTTGTTGTTGATCATAGCTGGCAGATTCAAAAATAGGACATGATTAAGGGAGGAAACCAAAATAGAGCTAATGATGATGAGCTTACTAGATTAACCCAATTTACAATTATTCCATGATGTGATTGTAGAAGAATCATAATTGGTAGATAGGTGAAATGCTTTGCTTTTGTATCTAGGATATCAATAGGAGCTCCCAGATAAGAGCCTATGTTCGGCTTGGAATCCATTCTCAAAAGCTGCTTGAATGCATCCTGAAGATTCTCAACGCATATGGGTTTCCACCGCAGTAGATCCAGCCGGTTTACCAGTGTATGTCTACAGTATCTATCAAAATTTTGATCAACGGTTCTGCTACCCAACCGTTTACTCCGATATGCGGTTTACGATAGGGGGACACTATGTCCCCACACATGTTCTTATTTAGTATGGACATCCTATCGAGAATGAATTCAATTTTTACTAATGTTAAACAATTGAAAGGTTTTCCAGTAATTAGGGGGCAATTTGCAGACGACGCCCTCTTATTCTTTGAGATCAAAACTACTGCGTGTCAGACGGTCGATTTAGTCATCAATAGATTATGCGACATTTTGGGCCAAATGTTGAGTTACACAAGTCCTTTGTTAAATTTATCCCCAATATTTCTTTCAGTGAATAAAGTTGTTTGGTTTGTCTAAGCCAACATTCAACTTTGATTATGTCGGGCATGGGGTATATTCATATTGGTGCATGCACCATCACTTGGAACAAGCAATTTTAGGAATTTAGTTGGGATATTGTCCTAAGTTTTGCAAGTAATATGGTATTTGGTAGCTCACACAAGTTGAAAAAACCGCAAGAGCTACGGTGCAAGGGTTGTATTTTTTGAAAAACGCATCCGTTAAAAGTGAAGGGTTGTGGTTAGCCTAAAAACCGAAGCGTTTTAACTGAAGGGCAAAGGGATCCGGTTAGCCTAAAAACGCAGGCCTTCGTCTATACAAAGGGTTGCGTTTTTGGGCTAATCGCAGCCCTTAAGCCTTTTAAAAATCTTTGTACCCTAAACTCACTTACTTTTCCCTCATATTACCCGCGTATCCAAAGTGATGCCTCGTATTCTCTCTCTTGCCTCCCATCTCCTCTCTTTCACCCCTTTATCTCTCCCTCTCTCCTCGTATCATCCTGCACCACCGGAGTCCTCGTATTGGAATTGTATTAAGCATGTTCTGAGTGAGTGATTCTCTAAAACCAAAGCAGAATAAAGAGGAAATTCAAGAGAAGAATGAAGAGAAAGATGAAATCCAGAAATAGAAAAGAAAAACGAAAAGTGTTCATCATTACTCGCACAATTCTCTTCTCTCTCTCAGTTAACATTCTTCGGAGCCTCGCACTTCACTGTCGCCGCTATCATCTCCTCTAATGGACGCTACTATTGGAGGTATATTTGTGCAGGTAGATTTTAATTTGATTTTATGGGTTTTTTTTCGTTTTTGATTATGGGTTTTAGTTGAAGATTTTGACACTTCTTTTGTGGGTGGGGGAAAATTGTTCTGCAAGTGTATAATATAATAGATTTTGAAGGAAAGAAGTCGGTTGTGATATTTATAACTGGCGGAGCCTGGGTTATCGGGTGAATAAACTGTCAAGGAATCACTTTGAGCTAGTAAATTAGGATAGAAGGATTCTATGTATGCATTAATGCAAGATCCTTTAATGACATAGTTTTTTAACATGCCAACAAAAACTATGTAGTTCCTAACATGACTTAGGATGCGTTGCAAATTGAGGTAGCTTCTTACTTTACTAGTCAGCATATCCATAAGAGATTGGACCAACTGAAATTTTTCAATGATTCCTATACCTTAAATTTGTTGAAAGATAAGAAAATGTTTACCCCTAATGTTATTCGTATCTTTAGTGAAAAAAAACTGTGGGAATTTGCGATTTGAAATACCAAAAACAATCCCTTAATGTGTCCCTTTAGCAGAAAATATTGAATGTTGGCAATGGTAATGAGCATATATGTTATTGTTTGATTGTTATTGTTATTGTTACTGTGTTGTCTTCCTGTCATGCTTTTTCTCCTTCCCCTCTAAGCATATATGTTATTCATATTGGTGCACGCACCATCACTACAAACAAGCGATTTTAGGAATTTAGTTGGGATATTATCCTAAGTTTTGCAAGTAATATGGTATTTGGTAGCTTGCACTAATGGAAAAAAACGCAAGGGCTACAGTGCAAGGGTTGCGTTTTTGAAAATCACAGCCTTAATAGTGAAGGGTTGTGGATAGCCTAAAAACTGAATCCCTTTAAGTGAAGGGTTGCGATTAGCCCAAAAATGCAGCCCTTCGTATTTTACAAAGGGTTGCGTTTTTGGGCTAACCGCAACCCTTAGGCCTTTAAAAAAATCCTTTTACCCCAAACTCGTTTCCTTTCCCCTCGTATTACCCTCATATCCAAAGTGATGCCTCATATTCTCTTTCTCGCCCCCATCTCCTCTCTTTCCCCTCTCCTTTCTCCCTCTCAACTCGTATCATCCCGCACCATCGGAGTCCTCGTATTGGAATTGTATTAAGCATGTTCTGAGTGAGTGATTCTCCAAAACCAAAGCAGAACAAAGAGGAAATTCGAAAGAAGAATGAAGAAAAAGATGAAACCTGGAAACAGAAAAGAAAAACGAAAAATGTCATCATTACTCGCACAATTCTCTTCTTTGTCTCAGTTAACGTTCGCCGGAGCCTTGCACTTCACCGTCGCCGCTGTCATCTCCTCCACTGGCCGCTACTATTGGAGGCATTTTTGTGCAAGTAGATCTTAACTTGATTTTATGGGTTTTTTTTCGTTTTTAATTATGGGTTTTAGTTGAAGATTTTGATTTGATACTCCTTTTGTGGGTGGGGGAAATTTGTTCTGCAAGTGTATAATATAATAGATTTTGAAGGAAAGAAGTCGGTTGTGATATTTGTAACTGGCGGAGCCTGAGTTATCGGGTGAATAAACTGTCAAGGAATCACTTTGAGCTAGAAGAATTCTGTGTATGCATTAATGCAAGCTCCATTAACGACATAGCTTTTTAATATGCCAAATAAGCTAGAAGAATTATAGGTATGCATTAATGCAAGCTCCATTAATGACATAGTTTTTTAATATGCCAAACAAACTATGTAGTTCCTAAGAGTGTGTTTGATTCTAATTTTTTCAATTTCCATTTTTTTATTTTTTTTTGTTTTAGGTAAGATGTTTGATTTTCGAATGTTATGATGAACTTTGGTCTGATTTTTTTTTTTGTTTGAGTTTCGAATCTGATGAAAATTAGTGAAATCTGAAAAGTTGCTTAATGTTTAATACTTCCTCCGTTCCATAATAAGTGTGAAATAATAGGTTAGTGGTAGGTTATAAAAAAGGAATAAGTGGATGAGGGAGAAAGAGTGAAAAATAATAACGTATAAATATAAGTCTTGTTTAGTAGATATGAGCTGTAAAGAGCGTGACATTTAGCTTATTCATCGTAGGAAGTAAGAGAAACTAGGAGGGAGATTGGTTCAGTAAGAACAACACTGTTTCTTGGTCTTTGTGAAGAAACTAACATAAAATATTAGTTTTGTAGAATAAAAAATAAATGGATATGATGGAGAATATATAGCAGATATTATAAAAGTATAAGAGAAAAATTGATGATCTATACCATTTAGAAAAAAAGAAGGAATTTGAGATAAGTGTTTTGATGGGATCCGGTGCATTAGTGCTAGTATGATCGCACCCAAATTTGAGATAAGTGTTGGTTCTTAATTAGTTGAATGTGAGGAGTGAGCAGAGAAGCGGAGAGAGAAAGCAAGACTTAGGCTATGTTTAGTTCACCTGAAATTTTCTGATCTGAACTTATCTAATCTGATCTGATCTGAACTTATTTTTTCTAATCTAATCTGATCTATACTTATTTTTTCTAATCTGATCTGATCTAATCTAATCTGATCTGATTTGATCTGATCTGATCTGGTCTGATCTGATCAGATCTTGTCTGATGTGATCAGATCTGATTTATAAGATCTTGTCTTTTATAAAATATATTATTACTATTATATTATTATTTTGTAATTCATTATTATGCAATACATTATAAGATCTTCTTTATAGTATTACTATTATTATCATTTTTTTTCTATTACAACTTTTACACAACTTTTATTAATAATAATAGTTATTATTTTTTATATTATTATAAGAACAACAATAATAATCATGATAATAATTATTATTATTATTACTAAAAATAATTATATAACTCAAGTCATTAATTTATAAGAGCACTTATACAATGTTTCACACTTTCCCTTAAAAAAAATGTTTCACACTTGAGAAGTCGGCAAGCTCAACTCTTTTTTTCATATAAAATAAAATAAGATATACAAACAACTATGACTTGCGCATAAAAGAAATAAATAGCGTGCAACTTCAAATAGCTAGATTGATTTGGAATTCGGTAGGAAGAGGTGTACCGAATCTAAATTTATAATTTGTATCTCACACTTAGCTTATTTTGAAATGTAATCCGAACTTAGTAGTTTCGTTGTCATAGATTTGAGCTATCATATTATATATATTTCTTATTTTTGCGTCAATCTTATGTTCTTAACACGCGGCTTTTAATTTTCTATTATTTAATAACAACAAAATAACTTAATATAATGATAACAATGACATTTATAATGGTAACAACAAGATTAATAATAATTATCAATATTAATAAGTACAACAACAACAATAATAATCCTTTTGAACAAATGTACAAGTAAATAATAATACTCCCTTTGTGTTTTTTTATCTTTCTCACTTAGAATCTTAACACTATTCACAATTAGAGGGAATCTTTTATATTTTTCTCGACATATAAGAAAAAATATAGTCATGTGGGGTCTTTTTTGATTCGTCTCAATGAGTATTTTATTAATAATCAATTAGTATAATTTTTACTAACATGTAATGAAAGATATTTAATAGTAATAATGAGTTTTTAAATATAAACATAATCTGATCTGAACTTATCTAATCTGGTCTGATCTGAACTTATTTTTTCTGATCTGATCTGAACTTATTTTTTCTGATCTGATTTGAACTTATTTTTTCTGATCTGATTAGATCTGAAATAAGCAAAAATAAGGTGAACTGAACATAGCCTTAGCCTAAACTCGTTGACAACCTAGAAAACAAAGTCGTGTTGCTTGATCATTTGTTTAACTTGATTAATTAGTCCTGTGTTTTTATTTTTGTGAGATTCCAATCAAGCTCGTGCTATCATCTGTTTGGAGCATTTTCAATTGTAGAACATGTCAATTTGTTATATTGTGTCAATTTGTTATAATCAACCCCTATAGCTATCCGTTTGTTTATCACATTGACATAAACTGCTAGGCAAATAAGTTAATATAATCCGCTGGTCAAAACAGTTAATGAAACAAATACCCTCTGATTACCAAACATGACCTTAAACAAACTCAATTTGATGGGTTTTATCTCTCATACAAAATTTCAATAAGGCATATGGCGTACTCCAAATCTCCAATCAACAATCAGAAAGATGCACTACATTTACAAACAAAGCCAAAACTCAAATGGCCAAAAAGAATCAATAGCAAGAGAAAAAAAAAAAAAAATCCACATGAGCAAATGTTAAGGGCATGGATTCGGATATCTTGAATGAACCATATTTATCTCGGCAATTACTTCAGCTCCCAGTTCAATGTGGCTAGCATTGAGAATCTCTTCAAGCTGCCATATCTTGGTTGCTCCAAAAACAGCACTTGCAACAAGTGAGTGCTCCAAAATAAACGCTGTAATAAATTTATCAAATTCAATCACGAAAACACTATCATGTAATCTTGCAGTTCCGAGTAAACGGCTAGCTGAGAGAGTAAGAATAAACCTTAATCAATTCACCTAGCCACTCTTGTTACCTCTATACATAGAGAGGGACATGGTAGGATCAACTTAAAACTAACCTTAACCTGAAAACCGGCATTTTTCACTCATGTTGCAGATCTTTGTTCATTTTTTTTTTTTTTTTTTTTGCTCATTTTATGTTTTTGCTCTTTTAGCAAACTTTCGCTCATTTTACGAAAAATTTGCTCATTTTACAAACTTATGTTAATTTTATGTTTTTTTCTCATTTTATGTTCACTCATTTTTAAAAACGTTTGCTCAATTTACAAATTTTTGTTCATTTTATGTGTTTTGCTCATTGTAAGAAACTTTTTACTCATTTTATGTTACAGTTTTCAATTTTTATCAGTTTCACGTGATACTATTAAAAATCGACCTTTTTGCTCATTTTACAGATTTTTGCTCATTTTATGTTTTTGCTCATTTTAACAAACTTTTGCTCATTTTAGCAAATTTTCGATCATTTTACGAAGTTTTTTCCTCATTATACAAACTTTTGTTCATTTTATGTTTTTTTGCTCATTCTACATTTTCGCTTATTTTAAGAACTTTTTGCTCATTTTGATTTTTCACTCATTTTCAAAGGCTTTGCTCATTTGATGTTGAAATTTTCAATTTTCAGCATAAAAAGTGGTTTTCACGTGAAGCTATATATATATATATATATATATATATATATATATATATATATTATATATATATATATATATATATATAAGGGGAAGATGAGAATGATCCTTACATGAGAAATGAGAATGAATCTCAACCACACGATTGGGTTAGAGTTACAACACTTGTTCATTAGAGTTATACCCACCTAAAAAAAAATTAGAGCCAAAAAAAAAAGTTTGAAATTTGAATTTTTGTTTCTAATAAACTTTTTTTTTGGAGTTACATCACTTATTCATAAGAGTTATAGCGCGTAAATATCATTCTTATTTCTCATGTAAGTATGCATTCTCATATGAATTCACTTATATATATATATATATTGACATAATAAAAATACTAATTTTTAAGACGATTGGTCTTAGACTACATAGGTCCCATCTTTGCCACATGTTATGTGTTGTAGCCTGGAAATCAGTGGCTCTCCAACGAACAAGTGGATTCATCTAGCGCGTCCACATGTCTCTGATTGCCTAGTCAATAAGAGAGAAGTACAGGAAAAAAGGATGGGAGTACTAATTTAGGGAAAGTACCAAACCCACCTTTTTGGCCTGACATGTCTGCGCCCATATCTCAAAAAACGGCTGCATAAGATTGGTTGACGTGTACTTCCCAATCATTGTCCGCCACGTGTCAAGCTCTGATTGCCTAGCCAATCAGGGCCCTTAAATTAGGATCAAAGTACAGCAATCAGACGCCAAACACTATAAATAGTCCTTGAATTCAAGAGAAAGGTACTTTTTCTTTATTACTTTGTGAAAACTCTTTCTCACTTTCTCTCTTTATCTCTACTTTTCTTTATTACTCCTAATACCAGACTTAAGCTTCGAAAGGGGGAGCCACCACCCAAACTTCCAGGGTGGGTCCAGGTTCGAGAACGAAACTCAGGAATTATGTGACTAGGACATCGTTGCACAAGTTTCAATTGTATAATTTGTTGAGGGACAACAATATATTTACTAGTCAAGCACTACGTAACATTTGACATTGTTTGTGGGAATACGCAACGATGACTAAGTGACACTCGTCCAATATATTAAGGAATCGAAGTTTTGAAGTTCGATTGGAGGATATTGTGGATGATGAAAGGCCACTTCGAGAACCTATCATTCAGGTTTGTCTGTGACTGCTGTCTATGTCGAGAACGTCCTGAATGATTTTTAGACCAAGATGATTGCAGTCATCAAGGAACAGATCAAGAAAAATATGTTGTTTTTTTCAAGTAAACCCAAATCCAATCGCTATCTATCCTCTTAGGGGGCATTCCCAGGGAACCGTCCTGGTCTAAGCCGACCTGTTTGTTAGGATCTTTCTAAGAAAGCGGCAAAAAAAAAAAAAGGAATTATCTGACTAGGACATCGGTGCACAAGTCCCCATTATAGAACCCGCTAAGGGATAACACTGTATTTACTAATCAAGCACTACGTAACACTATGATTAGATCAACCCCTAATGGTTCGTTTAATACGATAATGATATATAATTTGTATGTTATTTGTAAATAGTAAATAATTTGACTATCATCTATAAATGCCTTTAATTTGTTGTCGACTTCTTATGCACTTTACTAACCCTCGATCTCAATTCAATATGAAGCTAGATTACCCCCAAATTGTTCTCTAACGGATGTGTCAGCCACTCTTATTCTATGTCGTTGCCAAATAGGTCAATCCAATACCGAACCTAACTAGTAACTAATCAACTTCTGCTAACGTCTTTGTACGTAATGTTACTGCAGCTACCTCTGTACTTAAATCTGGATCTTCTGATTATAAAACCCTACTCCATTTACGATAATCATGGCAGTGTAGAAATTATCCATAGCAAAGGTCCTCTTGGGTTCTACATTTGACATCGTTTATCTTTATACTACCTCTGTTTTTTAATAGATGCATCATATGGACTAGGCACACTTGCCAATGCACAAGTTTGAACATCATTATCTTTGATTATATATTATTAAAAAGGGTTTTTTCACCAGGTACCCCTGTGGTTTTTCAAAATTCATGGGGTACCCCTGGTTTTAAAAAAATGCACAAGGTGCCCTTATTGTTTAAGTTAAATGCACCAAATACCCTTAATGACTAACGGTGTCAAGTTTCCGTTAGTCATTAGGGTTAATTAACTCCTCTAACCCTAATCAAACCCTAATTAAGCCCTAATTAACTAACTAAACCCTAACCCCATAACTTGAAACCCTAACCCCACAACCACCACCCAACCCACCCCCACCTCCACCCCCGGCAGCATACCCGGCCCCCTCCCCCACCCCCACCCCCACCCCCACTGCCATCCCCCCCCCGGTAACTCTCTCTCCCCCACCCCCACCACCACCACCGGTAACATCCCCCCTCCCCTAGTAGCAGCCACCACCACCTCCACCACCACCTCCCTGTAGACCAAACCACCACCACCTCCTCTAAAACTGATTTCGAAAATCATTTTCGAAATCATTTTCAAAAATCATTTTCCAAAACATTTTCGAAATCATTTTCGAAAACTATTTTTGAAAACCTTTTTCGAAAACTATTTTCGAAAACCTTTTTCGAAAACATTTTCGAAAATCATTTTCGAAAAAATTTTCGAAAACCATTTTCGAAAAATATTCGAAAACCATTTTCGAAAACCTTTTGCAAAAACCATTTTCAAAACCATTTTCGAAATCAGTTTTTGAAATAAAAAAAATCAATGAAGAAGAAGGAGAGAGAAAAAGAAATGAAGAAGAAGGAGTTCCTGGGTCGACTTGCGGTGAGGGGGAGGGCGGGGCGGTTGTGGGTTGGGGGAAGGGTAGAGGGGCTCTGGGTGAGGGGAGGGCAGAGCGGCTGCGGTGGGTGTGAGGTGTTAGATGAGGCGTTAGGGTTGGGTTAGGGGTGGGGCTGCTGGGGTGGGAGGGAGGGGACTGGGGTGGTGGGGGTGGTAGGGTGTTAAGGTTAGGGTTAGGGTTAGGATTTAGGGTTAGGGGGTTAACAATGGCAAAATGGTAAATATGACTAACGAAAACTTAACACTGTTAGTCATTAAAGGCATTTCGTACATTTGTTTGAAACAGTAAGGGTACCTTAGTGCATTTTTTTAAAACCAGGGGTACCCCATGAATTTTGAAAAACCACAGGGGTACCTGGTAAAAAAACCGTATTAAAAATTATAAAAAAATAATTTGAAAATAAATATTGAGATTAACCCAACAACAATTAAGATAATGACATTTATCTTTACATATTAATAAGGAAAAATTGACAATAGAGGTTTGAACTTTGGGTGATAATTTTTAAAAGGTCTGAACTATTGATTAACCTGTGTAGGTCCCAACTTTAGGGGGTCTTAACTTTTAGCGGGCCTTAGTGACTTAAAACTAGCTTAATAGGTCATCAACTGTAAAACTTGGGTCACATCAGAAGGGTTAATTGAGGGAGAGATGTAGGAACTAGGTGAGATTTTAAAAAAGAAATCTTAAGTTTTAAGTCGTCGAGGCCCGCTAAAAGTTAAGACCCCCTAAAGTTGGGACTTACACAGGTTAATCAATAGTTCAGACCTTTTAAAAATTATCACCCAAAGTTCAGACCTTTATTGTCAATTTTTCCTATTAATAATTATAAATGATCAAAATTGAATTTCAAATAGTGTAAAAAGTTAATATGATGCCTTTATTAAAAAAACAAATGAAGTAGCCTACAACCACCTACAATTTTATTCTGTGGCTGTGGTCGTGGCCACTCATGGGTCCTCATCCTCAAGGATTAACTCAAAAAAGAACTTCAAGCTCCCTTATGAGCAACAACTCTGGACCAAAAGAATTTCTTCCTCTTACTCTTACATCCATTGCTGCTTCCAATAGTTAAATATGAGCATGACACAAAATTTGCATCACAAGGTTCAATACTTACCATTTCTAGTGACAACACTCTAATTTGCACATATAAGAAAGGGAGTTGGGTGTGAGCAAGAGCTTTAGGGAATCTGACCATCTGGGGACCATGATATGTCCTCGCTGCTCTTTGTGTTCTTGACAATCCTAATGTTTACTATAAATCTGTTAAATTAATTCACAACTGCCATTGGTAAGTTTTAGGTTACTTCATATACTCCTTTCATTTTTTGTAATTGTTACATTGTGTTTTTCACAAGAGTTTAGGCAATGTCACTTTGAATATTTTTGGAGGGTACTTTTTGACCAATGTAATCTAAAACAAGGTAAAAGTAAAAAAAAAAAGTACTTTTTGGTGCAAAAAGAAAAAAACAAGTATAATATTATCACTTTTTGGTGGGCCAGGTTCTCAAATAAGGAAAGTTAAGATAATGTAGCAATTAAAAAGAAACAAACATTTGAGGAAAATGTAGCAATCAAAAAAAACGCACAGAGTATATGCTTTGGTTAATGAGGATCGTCCAAGTGAAACAGATAAAGCATATGATAGCTAGTGGAGCTTCAAAAGGAGAATCATGGTGTTATATTTCTTTTAGGAACTTGGAGATAGCAAATTTATAATGGGATCATCATGATGCAGATGGAAGGAAGATAACAAAATAAAGAGGAATATTGGTACTCTTTAGTAGGTCATGGTTACTAAATAAAGAACGGTAGCAAGTAAAAAGAGAGATTCACCTATGGAAAATGTAGCCAGTATAAAAAGACATAGGGAGTAATAAGAAAAGAAGGTAACACCCTCAATACATATTGAGAGGTACACGTGTACCTTCTTGTTGTAGCCTAAAAAATAAACGGCTCTGGTACTGACACGTGGCCTCATCTGAGCCCTACATGTGGCATATATGCAGGGGAATAAAAGTACAAAAGGGCCTGAAGGTGACAGGCCTAAAAGTACGTTTCTCTGAAAACGTACTAAAAAGACCTTCTTCTGGCCCCAAAAACTGTACTTAGGCCCAGAAGTCTGATTTACACCTTTATATGAAAGTGAGGTGTACTGACCAGTTAACAGCTGCCACGTGTCCCAAAACTTTGATTAGCCAATCAGATGCTCCCAAATTAGGGTGACATCAAGGCACAGCAGTCATTTCAAACAGTATAAATAGTCCTTGATTTCAGGGTGAAAGGTACGTTTTTCAGAGCATAGTACTGTTACTCTGTCATAAATTCTTCTCTCTCTCTCTCTACTTTCTCTCTCTAAAAGTTCCTTTACATCCCTGATATCTGACTTAAGCATCGGAGGGGGAAATACCACCCAAACCTCCAGGGTGGGTCCCTTTTGTGCAGGTTGCTGGTCAAGAGTTTGCTTCGGGATTTGAACCAATCATTGTTGCACAAGTCTCCAGTTCTAAGAACCCATCTTTGGGAGTTGTGATATAAATTGCTAGTTTTACACAGCATAACATTTGGCGCCGTCTGTGGGGAGACGCAACAATGACGGACTGTCACTCTTCGAATGTGGCAAGGAACAGAAGTTTTAGAGTTCAGGTGGATGATACCGTTGATGACAGAGGCCACCTCGAGGCAGGGATCAGGGCCATGCTGCCGTTCACCTCGAGGGTAGGACTGTAACTCCAGTCATCCAAGAAAATCTTGACCGTCCAGTGACTGCTGGTCATTTGGAAAATGTGTTAAATGACTTCCAGGCCAGGATGGCCGCTGTTATGGAAGAGCAGATTAAGAACAACATGCTATTTTTTCAGATGAGTCCGAGAGAAGAGGCAGCTGCGCCACTTAAAGGGCGATCCCAAGAGGGTCGTCCAGGACCTAGTCGGCCACCTCGGCCAGAATTGACTAAGCCGCCTTCCAAAGGAAAGCAGCCGGCAGTCAGTGATTCTAGGAGGAAGATGGACTGGAAGCTGGTGGTCCGTCCAGCAGATAATATCCCTCCTACTGGTCACATGATGGAGACTGATGCTCGGGAGTACTTGGAGGCCAAGAGGGCGGCAGCGCAGCAGCGTTCAGCCTCTGGCTCCACGCCATATATGAAGGATCCGTCCTTAAGGCTCCCGTCCAGAACAGTGGTGCGAAGCCGTGGTCCATCGGCTTTCCAGCCCAGGCAAGAGAAGACAGTTCTGCAGCCTATGGTGTACAGGCGTCAAGCCTTAGCTAACACCTCATCTAATCCGGTTTTGAAAGAGTACCGTCAGGAGCACATACCCATTGAGGGGCAGGTGGCGGCACTCCAGATCAATTGGCCCACTCCTTTCTCGGTCAGGATCATGGAGTCCCCTCCTTTCCCAAAGGTTAAGCTCCCTACCATTGATCCTTTTGACGGAACTACTGATCCGGACGATCACCTATCAGCTTACAAGCATCAGATGTATGTCCAAGGGGTGGACGATGCTACTTGGTGTAAGAATTTCCCAGCTACTTTGAAAGGAGTAGCGCAAAAATGGTTCAACAACTTACCGCCTAATTCAGTGAATAATTTTACTGAACTTAGTATTCTGTTCACCAGTCACTTTGTGGCTAATCGGCAAGAACAGAAAACAAGCATGCACCTAGGTAAAGTCATCCAAGGTCCTAAGGAAGCCTTGAGAGGTTATGTGAAGAGGTTTAATCTGGAGGCGTTGCAGATCCAAGATTTGAATGCGGGTGTGGCGTTTGACGCCTTCATCAGAGGTCTAAGACCAGGAAGTTTTAAGTTTGATTTGGTGAAGAAGAAAATCACTACTTTGACGGAAGCACTGAGGGAGGCTGAAGCATTCATTCATGCCACAGAGGTCTGTGCTGAGGCAAAACAGCCAGAAGTGAAGAAAGTGGAAGAGGCTGTTCAGCCAAAAAAGAATCCGCCCAAGAAGGCTGAGACTTGGGCCATGACTACTATGACCACTTCGTCCAAGAGAAGTAGGCGGTCAGAGCCGGCGGCCTCTGTTGAACCAATAGAGTTCAACAAAGATCAATATTCCATTTTGATGGAAATAAAAGATCAGCATGACTAAAGGCGCCGGCCGAGATGAAGACGCCTTATCGTAACAGGGACAAGAGCAAGTATTGTCACTTTCACAAAGATTGTGGACATGAAACCAATGAATGCAAGCATTTGAAGCGAGCACTAGAAGAGTTGGCTCGAAAAGGAAAGATGAACAATTACCTACCCTCGTCAGGAAGGAAGTTTCAGAAAAGGGATAACCGTCAAGGAAGAAAAATGGACGGAGATAGCACGGATGATGATGTAGTGATGGTCATCTCAGGAGGATTTGCAGCTGGAGGTCCGACAAATCGCGGCCACAAAAACTATTTGAGGGAACTCAGCCAGGTTATGCTCACCAACCAGGCCGAGTCTGATCCTTTTCCAAAAATAGTGGTCAGCGAGTTGGACCGGGGGAATATTAGGACGCCTCATGATGACCCGCTGGTTGTGGAAATGAAGATTGCCAATCTAAGGGTTAGGCGAATTTTGATTGATACTGGGAGCTCAACTGACATCATCAGTGCTGATTGTTTGTCTCGTTTAAAGTTTGACAAAAACGATTTGATGCCGGTAAATCATCCTATAATTGGTTTTGGCGGCGGGGTCATACACCCTATGGGAACGTCACCTTGCCGTCAGAGTTGGAGAAAAAGATGCGGCCAGGACGCTTTTTGTGAAATTTTTGGTAGTACGAGACTTGACAGCTTATAATGTCATTCTCGGGCGACCTACCTTAAATCACATCAAGGCCGTCATTGTGACCCATTTAATGCTGATGAAGTTTGAGTGCGATGGTGGGAAGATTGGATCTCTTTATGGAGACCAGCAAGCTGCCAGAGAATGCTATCTCACCACACTCAAACCATCATCTTGGAAGGAAAAAGCAGAGTGTCCAAGGGCACAAGGAGATGATTCGGCCAAAAAAGTTAAAGGCCAGATTAGTGAGCTTAAGGAGGAAATTGAGAAGGTTCAGGAGTCGCCTTTCCTGAAAGCACTCCGTCCATGCTTTTGCCTAGCAAGAAGAGAAAGTGTTTGGCTATTAAGGAAGAAAACATTCATCTGAGATAATGGCTATAATGAGTCTGGGACTAGAACGTCCAGAACCTGTGGAAAGTCCAGTAGAGATCTGCTTGAATCCAGAGCGTCCGGAAAGGACATTGAAAATTGGATCAGTTTTGAGGTCGGAAATTCAGGACGCCTTAGTTGCGTTGCTGCGAGAATTTGAAGATGTGTTTGCCTATGCTGTAGAGGAGATGCCTGGGATAGACCCTGAGGTGGCTGTCCATAAGCTCAACATTGAGCCGGGGCAAAAGCCTATTCGGCAGAAGAAGAGGCATCTGGGGCGGCCAGAAATAAGGCCGTTGACGAGGAAGTTCAAAAGCTGCTCAAATCTAAATTCATCCGGGAAACATACTACCAGATTGGGTAGCAAATGTTGTGATGGTTCCAAAGCCGAATGGCACTTGGAGGATGTGCGTTGATTATACAGATTTGAACAAGGCCTGTCCTAAGGACAGCTTCCCGTTGCCAAAAATAGATCGTCTGGTTGATTCTACGGCCGGCCATGCCCTACTGAGCTTTATGGATGCCTACTCTGGCTTCCATCAGATTCCTATGTGGCCGGATGATCAAGATAAGACTTCTTCCTTACTGAGAAAGGGCTGTATGGATGGCTCAGGATGCCTTTCGGCCTAAGAAACGCTCCGGCTACATTTCAGAGGCTCATTAATACAGTATTTCAGCCGCAGCTCGGCCGAAATATGGAAGCTTATATAGACGACATGATCGTCAAGAGTAAAGAGGAGAAAGATCATCTGGACGATCTGAGGGAAACCTTCCTCACCTTGAGAAAATTCAAGTTGAAGCTTAATCCGCAAAAATGTGTGTTCGGCGTAGTTGCTGGGAAATTTCTGGGATTTTTGGTTGATCAGAGAGGGATTGAGGCAAATCCCGACAAAATTCAGGCTATTATGAATATGTCTTCGCCGTCCAAAGTCAAAGAAGTTCAGAGGTTGACGGGCTGTTTGGCTGCTCTTGGACGGTTTCTCTCAAAATCAGGGGACAAATGTCACCATTTCTTTGCTACCATCAAGAAAAATGCCAAGTTTGAATGGTCAGATGAAGCTGAAGTAGCGCTTCAGCAAGTAAAAGATCATCTTCGGCAGCTGCCTAGGCTGATCAGTCCGGCCGAAGGAGAGAGGTTGTATGTGTATATCTGGCTGTATCACCCTTCGCGGTAAGTGCAGTCCTATTGGCTGAAAGAGACGCGGTGCAAATACCCGTCTATTTTGTGAGCCATGTGCTTAAAGATGCTGAGAACAGATATTCGTCCATCGAAAAATTCGGCCTGGCTTTGCTGATGGCCAGCCGGAAGTTAAGGCCTTACTTCTTGCCATAGCATTCTTGTATATACAGATCAGCCGCTTAGGCAAGTGTTGCATAAGATGGATGCCTCTGGCCGAATGTTAAAATGGGCTGTTGAGCTGAATATGTTTGATTTAACATTTGAGCCTAGAAAGGCAATCAAGGGCCAAGCTTTGGCTGATTTCATCGTAGAGCTTACACGGCCTACGATAGAAAGCGTCCAGGATCCAGCAGCAGGAAGGCGTCATTGGACCCTTATGGTGGACGGATCTCAACTGCCAACGGATGTGGGGCAAGAATCATTTTTCAATCTCCTGAAGGGGATAAGTTTGAATATGCTATGAAATTCAAGTTCCAGGCGTCCAATAATGAGCAGAGTATGAAGCTCTCTTAGCCGGCATAAAAATGTGTAAAGCGGCTGGGGCCTGGAAATTGAGCTAAAACGACTCTCTGCTGGTTGTCAGTCAGTCAATGGTGAGTTTGAATGCAAGAGAACGTCCATGAGCAAGTATATGAATTTGGTCAAGGACGAGATCAAGTCTTTAAAGAGGTTCGTCCTAGATCAGGTGCCCAGATCAGAAAACCATCAAGCTGATGCCCTCTCTAAACTGGCCAGCTCGGCGAAGGTGACGTTTCCTAGAACAGTCTTTTGGGAGGTGAAGGCGGCCAAGAGCATTGAGGCCGGAGAAGTGCTGTTTCTCAGCCGAGATGATGAGTGGATGAGTCCAATCATTGAGTTCAAGAAGACGGCCGTCTGCCTCTTGATCCCATTAAGGCCAAGTATGTGAGAGCTAGGGACAAGTGGTTTGAGTTGTGGAATGAGACCTTATACAAAAATCCTATAATCGGCCTCTTCTCAATGCATCAGCCGAAAGGAAGGTCTGGACGTTTTGAAGGAGTTGCAGAGGGAGCTTGTGCTTCTCACATTGGAGGAAGAGCTTTGGCGAAAGGGCTCTCAGGACGGGCTACTTTTGGCCGTCCTTAAAAGAAGATGCACTCCTCTATGCCAAGAAGTGTGATAGTTGCCAAAAGCATGGTAATATCCATCAAAAGCCGTCCAATTACTTGACGCCCATTCTCTTTCCTCTTCCCTTTGCTAAATGGGGGATGGACATCCTTGGGCCTTTTCCTATTGCTGCTGGCCAGAAGAAATTTGTAATAGTAGCTGTAGACTACTTTACAAAATGGGTTGAAGCTGAAGCATTAAGGGGCATCACCACCAATGATGTCAAAGGGTTCATCTGGAAGAACTTGATTACAAGGTTTGGCATGCCCCAGTCCATCGTCTTTGATAATGGGCCGCAATTTGAAACGCCCAAGCTTCGTCAATGGTTGGCCGATCAAGGAGTTAAGGCTCACTTTGCAGCAGTAGCTCATCCACAGGCTAATGGGCAAGTAGAGGCCTTTAACAAGATCCTTTCGGCCGGAATAAAAAAGAAGTTAGACAATGCAAAGGGGCTTTGGGTAGAAGAATTGCAGCTGGTCTTATGGTCAATTAGGACGACGGCCAAGAATTCCACAGGAGAGACTCCTTTCATGATGGTCTATGGCTTCTGAGGCTGTCCTTCCTATTGAAGTTGAGGAACCCACCTTAAGAGTAATGATGTACTCAGAAGATGCTAACTGGGCAGCTCTTAGGACGGCTTTGGACTTAGTTCCTGAAGTCAGGGGCAATGCTCTGCTGAGGATGCAACTATATAAGTTAAGAATGGCTAGAGACTTCAACAAAAGAGTTGCTAGACGTCCACTAAAGATGGGAGATCTCGTCCTCAGAAAGATGGAAGCGGTCGGCCGACCAAAGAGTTAGGCAAGCTTACTCCTAACTGGGAAGGACCCTATAAGATAATCGAAGTCGTTCAGAATGGTACCTTTCGTCTCGAAGGATTGGACGGACGTCCTATTCCTAGGACGTGGAATTCTGACACTTTGAAGAAATACTTTGTTTAGAGCACCCAGCTAAATTGTAATCTTTTCCTAATGCATTACAATGAAAAAGTAGAATGTAGACATGTACCTTGACTATCCGTCAAGCAAACTTCATATAATACAATTCTACTTCTCTATGACTTTGTTTTAATTGTTTGCTTAAGTTACATACTAACGTCAAAAGCTAACTAATTTTCCAAAGCAAAAAGACAATGCACCTTTCATTGGGAGTTCGGCTGAACATGTTATCATTCTTAAACGGATAAAACATGTCAGATTTGGCCGATTGTTTTCTTAAAGAGTTAAACATCTCCTGAACAAGGTCGGCTGGAAATAAGACGCCTTAGTAAAGGTATCTTACTGTCCGTCCAAAAGCCACAAAACTTCGAAATAACAACCTTAGTAAAGGAACAAGTTATTTTATGATTTCACAAAGATGGACGAGGTTTTCCGAAGAATCAGTTCGTCCAACTATCATTCAGACGAGTTGCTCTCCAAAGAGGCAGCCCGTCAGAATATTAGCCTGGACGAGTTGCTTCTGGCATAAAACGCTCGTCCTAGTTGTTTAAAAATTATCTTCTTAACTCCTTCTTGAACAGGGAAAAGTTATAAAAACTCTTCGTCCAAGAAGGGGGCATATAGGGACATAATTTATAAAATGACTAAGTCTTTGTCCAAAGACGAACGACACCCAGGGTCTGGCCGAGCAAACTTTTATACTTAAAATCCAAAAAGTAAAAGCAAGTCTTTGCTTGAGCATCTGGTTATGAACGTCCAGAAAAGAGCTACTGAGTCAGATCAGAATGATTGACGAGATTATTTTATACTTGGCTTTAATGATAGTACTAGAAGAAATCGGCCAAAAGAGTTGATTAGACCAGCCAAATATTAAGACGAATTACTTTTATACTTGAACATTGATGAATGTTGTAAGTATAATCGGCCAAAATGTTATGACGAACTACTTTTGTACTTGGTATAATCATGGAATTGTAAGACAATGCGTCCAAAACAGTAAAGCATAGAACAACAGAGATTGAAAAAGTTAGCTTCCCATAAATATAAAAAGATGATTACAACCTAAATTCATCTAAGTACAAAAGGAGGAAAAAGTTACAAGTGGCTCACAGCCAAGATACACAAAAAGAACTAGGCGGCAGGAGGATCGTTGTCCTCTTCGTCCTGGGCCTCTGCATTGTCCTCTCCCTCTTCATCCTCAGAGGATTCTTCAAAGACGGGAGGTTCTGCTTTAGTTATGGTGGCCTTATGCAAGGCTTCTTGGAATTCCAGCCGACGAGCATATCTGGGGATATCCTCCTCCTCGGCCATCATCTCAAAAGCCTTCACCGCCCATTCTTTTGAGGTATCTATGATGGTGTTCATAGCCTCTTTGGCGCCGGCAATTGTCTCTGCAACCTCAGTTCGAAGGGCTTGGTTTTTGACCTTCAGGACGAGGTTTTCCTTGAAGAAATCGGCAGCCATAGTCATGGCTGAATTCCTCTCGTCCGTCAGAACACGTTCCAACGAAGCCCGTTCGTCTATCATCTCCGTCAACCGAAGAAGATAGACTTTGATCTGAGACTCCAGCTCAGCCGACCTTTTTTCCAAAGCAACTTTGGTTTGCTGGTGCAACACCTCTTGCTCGGAAATGACGAACTGAGCATGGTCGGCGGCCGCAGTTACGTCATGGACGAGCTTTTTATTCTCTTTTCTGAGCTCCTTCGCCCAGTCTTCTGTTATCATGCTGCGAGCAAAAAGCTGAAAACATAAAAGGATAGGGCATGTCAGGACGGATAATAAAAAAGTAAATGAAGACCAAGTAAAAAGCATAAGCGTCCGAAGAGGAAAGAATGTACCTCGGCAGCAAGCTGAGACATGTAACCTACATGCCCAGACGATGCTCCCCTTAACCCCTTGATATAAGTTTCGGGAAAGCACTTGAACAGCTCCGTCTTGAGCTTCTCACGATCAGACGACGACATCTTTCCAAAGGCTGGAGAAGATTCATCGTCAGAGAGGCTAGGGGAGCCGACAACAGCAGGACCCTTCCCTTTATCTGAAAGGTTAGACTCGTCAGTACACCTGATGGGAATAACCACGGTCTGTTTGTTGGACGGACTCATCGGACGCCCGCCAACCCGTAGTGTTCTAACTACGTTGGAATAGTAGGACTCACCAGAAGAACGGGAAGCCGTCCTATAAGCGGCCGGCATCTGGCCTACCAGTTGGGCCACTGGCCCAGAAAAGGCGGATCCGTCCACAGCCGCGTCCGGCTTGGAAGATTGTTCAGCGTCGTCCAGAATGACAACCTCGTCAGGTTGCGAAGAATCGGGTTGCTCAGCCGGACCAGTATAGGCCACCAGGGCTCGAGAGTCAACTTCAGCTGGCTCCTCTTTGGCCTCCTCCTTGGCCGGAAGGTCGATCACGACCTTGGGAACCGGCCGAGTGGTCTTCTTCCTCTTAGCAGTAAAACCCTTTGCCTTTTTGGGGAGGGGCTTCACTGGTGCCTGCTGGCCGTTTCTTTGCAGCGGCTTTCTCGGCCAGAGCTTTTGAAGTTGGGGCATTTTTCTGAAAAAAAAGAAAAGATTGAAATGCTCGTCAAGATATCAATCAGGACGAATTGATCCTCAAATAAGCAACTCGTCCAACACTATTCTAGACGGACTGCCCCTCGAAGAGGCAAACCGTCAAGATATCAACCAGGACGGGTTGCTGTTCAGATGAGTAACTCGTCCTATGCTAACCAGACGGACTGTCCCCTAAGAGGCAAGCCGTCAAGAATTCAACTAGCCGAGTTGCTTCTTGGGAAGTTAGCTCGTCCTGTGTTTCTCTGGACGAATTGCCCCATGGGTAGACAAGTCGTCCAGGCACCATCTTGACGGGTTACCCTCCAAAGTAGCAGACCGGCCGGCTCAAAAAAAAAAAAAAAAAAAAAAAAAAAAAAAAAATATGATACATATACAAAGCTACCAAGGTGTCGGCCCTCTTTTCGGCACCTGACTTGCTGTACTCCTTCCATAGAGTGTCCGCAAATCTGGATGAGCTCATATCTCCTATCCAAGACTTCCTAGTTGCTCCTGGCTGAATCTGAAAGAGAGAAAACAAATGTTGGACGAATGATAATTAATTCTAGAAATTTGTACTTGGAAGATTCTCAGTTGATATACCTCTGTCCTCGTCCTGCCTTAAGCCGGCAGCGACCAGGAAGTTGTCATGGTAAAACATTTCCTTAAAAGGAATCCAATTGGACGGACCTTTGAAAGAAACATCTTCCATAGTATACTCCGAAACCCGGAAGTACTCCACCATCTCTTCGGCAGAGTTACTCTCCAGTTCCAGTATGAGGCCATCCGTCCAGTATTTGTGGTTGTCCGGCTAAAATACCGAAGACGGTTTGCCACCGCTTTACTGGGCGCCTGGACAAAGAGGAACTCGCCCTTCCATGAGTGCATCTTGGAAGTCTTATCCCAAGACGTCAAGAATCCTTGACGGTTGCACACGCTCAGCCAGCTTCCTTCAATGGTCCTAGGGACCTTGGCGACGTAGTAATATGGGTGAAAGCGGCCAGAGAAGGGTCCTTTCCCTTTAAATTGCAGACGGCCAGAAAGGTAAGAATGTTTTGCCAAGAGTTAGGGGCAAGCTGGTTATGTCCTATGCCGTAATACTGAAGAAGTTGGCTGATGAAAGGGTGAAGGGGAAAGCGCAGGCCGGCATCTAATGCCAGCCGATAAACTGCAAAATGGCCTGGAGGAGCACTGAAAATAGTGTCCTCTCGGCCGGGAAGTACAAAGTGGTAGCCAGGCATGGGCATTGCCACCGAAAAAGGACTAAGGTCCGAGCCTAATCGTCCTAACCATGTGTTGTCGGCCAGGATGAACCTAGGGTCAGAAAGGGGACCTAGCCGCCGTCTTATTTCAGACGAAGTGGTTGATGGCTCCTCTGAGCCACTAGCAGGGTCAGAAGAGCTAGCCGTCCTTGGCTCATCTGAGATCGTCCTATGTATGGACGGGCTGGCTTCTGGAGAGCCCCTGACTTCTGGTTCCTCCTCGGCATGTTCAGGAGAAGGAGTGTGGTAGGCAGGACGAGCGCTTTGGGTCTCTCGTTCTCCTTCGGCCGGAATTCGCCCAGTGGATTCCTCCCTTTCAGAGCTAGAGGCCGGCATGGTTACCCCTCTTCTGATGCGAGCCGTTTGCTTGACGCGCGCCAGATTACCCTGCACAGGTAAAGACTGGGTCGTCTGACTTTGCCGTCCATGGCTAAAGATAAAGAATGCATGCCCGGCCAAGATAGGACCAACTCTAGAAGATGCCGAGGAAGTTAGGCCCTCTGTTCTAGGGTTAGCACCAACCCGTGAGCGGCCGGAATTGTTCGAGGAAGAGGACGAATCCATTTTCTTAAAATATGTGTGCAATCAAGAAAAGAGTTGAGAATATACCTGTAGAAGAAAATTCGGACGAATGTTGAAGATGACTTGAAACCTCGGACGAGCAAAACACCAATAGCAAGAGCTTGGACGGGGTTGTTCTTCTCTCTAAAAAGTTCAGTAAAAATTTGCAGAGTCTCTCTCTCTAGAAAATTTCTCAGCAAAGTTAAAATGATTCCAGGAGCGACTAAGGCACATATTTATAGAGGGGTGAAAATGACCCCCTCATCCGGTAAAAGTAACCGTTGTTCATAGGAAGTTGACCTGTGGAGACCGGCAAAATGGCGCCTCTTTTTTGAAAAAGAGAAGAGCAGTTCCAGGTCGGTTAAAAGAGGAAGATTAACCGTCTTGGCGCCCAAAAGATAATAACTCCCTCTTTTAAGGGGCAAATGTTGTAGCCTAAAAAATAAACGGCTCTGGTACTGACACGTGGCTCATCTGAGCCCTACATGTGGCATAATGCAGGGGAATAAAAGTACAAAAGGGCCTGAAGGTGACAGGCCTAAAAGTACGTTTCTCTGAAACGTACTAAAAAGACCTTCTTCTGGCCCCAAAAACTGTACTTAGGCCCAGAAGTCTGATTTACACCTTTATATGAAAGTGAGGTGTACTGACCAGTTAACAGCTGCCACGTGTCCCAAAACTTTGATTAGCCAATCAGATGCTCCCAAATTAGGGTGACATCAAGGCACAGCAGTCATTTCAAACAGTATAAATAGTCCTTGATTTCAGGGTGAAAGGTACGTTTTTCAGAGCATAGTACTGTTACTCTGTCATAAATTTTCTCTCTCTCTCTCTACTTTCTCTCTCTAAAAGTTCCTTTACATCCCTGATATCTGACTTAAGCATCGGAGGGGGAAATACCACCCAAACCTCCAGGGTGGGTCCCTTTTTGTGCAGGTTGCTGGTCAGGAGTTTGCTTCGGGATTTGAACCAATCATTGTTGCACAAGTCTCCAGTTCTAAGAACCCATCTTTGGGAGTTGTGATATCAATTGCTAGTTTTACACTGCATAACACTTCTAACACTTTATATGCCTAGATTTCTATGTGGTCTATACTGCCACGAGATGCGATGGTTACTAATAAGAGCATGTATAATGGGGCTCGGGCTTTCCAACAGTCCAACGACTCCAAGGAAAGAGAAAATGTCTTTTGGAAGAGATACCATTTGAGAGAAATGAAATATGACTCTCCATTGCCCCAACCAATCAATTGGTGACACATGACACAAAGGAATGAGTTTCATTAATTAACATGGGTACCATTACATAGTGAAATATACCTATGCTACTCAGACACGCATTAAATATATACTCGGATACAGGTGTCTAAACGTCCGACTCAACTATTTTGTAAAAAAAAGTCAAGTTTTAGTTTAAAATTGAAGTATCCAAGTGATGTATCATGACGGATATGACACAACACGACACAACACCCAATTTTTGAGGTAAATGAAGAGGTCTAAGTAAGATAAAGATATACAATAGAGAACTCTTTAAGAAACTTTATTGTTGTTGGTGTTTTTCAGATATAGTTTTTGAAAGTAACTTGAAGAGATAATATTGGAGAATTCATTGTAGAGTCATTACCATTATACATGCTCTCAAGGTTGTTCTATAAGGGAATTTCAACTTCCTGTCACAACCTTTGTTTCACATATCACTCCGCAGCATGATCTCGGTGTAATAGCCGCTAATTTAATACTAAAACTTTTGAGTGTATTGATAAGAGATAAGTTTACACTTTTAATCAAGTCATCATAAAAATTTTAAACCTCTAATTTCTATACAATGGTACAAGACTACGTTACTCCGACACCCTGTTCTACCTCATGTGTCGTGTGTCGACTCGACACGACGCGCGACACGCCTGGAAATGGGTGTCGATATGCGTATCAGAAAAGTGTCGCGTACCAGACACCCATTTGGGAAAAGTGAGAAAGAAATGCATAGAGAAAAGGGGGAACAATTACCTAATTCACTGCACTTGCCTTCAAAATTTGTAATTTAGGGCATGGTATCGGTCATAGTAGTCGAGTTGAGTTGAAATTTGCCAGAAAAACTCGCCGTAAAATTTCTGCCATTACTGATTAACAGAAGAACCAGAGAGAGGGAAAAGGGAGAGGAAAGATGGCGTGATGGGGAAGATGAAGAGTGTATTGCTTTAGTCCTTGGGACTTGGGTGCAACAAAAAATAAAATAAATGTGTGTGGACAGCTGTAAAGGACTAAAGGTGAACTGAATTCAATTTTTTAGTCAACTTTCCTTTTATTTTAATGTTGATGACTTATGAGTTCTTTTTCTTTTTAAATTTTTTTTTCCCAACTACATCTCCCACGTGACCTCTCTTCCTCTTTCTTTTCTTCTCCTTTTTAAAAATTCACTCTTTTTTTTTCATTTTTTGTATAGTATATGAGTGTTTAATAAAATTAAATTTATATCTATACAAATATATTAAAAGGCGTGCGAACGAACGCCTATGTGCCACGTGGCACTCTCCTCGAATTTCTAATGCAAAAGCTTTATGCTCATGTGTACTCCTCACATTAAAAAAAAAAAGTAAAAGTGCAAGGTATCGAACACGTGACCTTTGAAATGAAAAGTAAGAGTTTAACCATCAATACACTATGACTTTGTTGTTTAATGTTTCAAATAAAATATGATAAAGGCTTGTAATAATTGTAGTTAACTAAAAAGAATTAACAAGTATATACTCCTTCCATTTTTTTAATTGCTACATTGTTGTATGCACAATAATTTATGCAATGTCACTTTCAAGCTTTTTGGAGTGTACTTTTTGATCCATTTAATGTAAGATAACGAGAAAAAGTGAAAAACTTGTATTTTTGGGTGGAAAAAGAGAAGACAAATATAAAAGTATTACTTTATGGTAGACCAAGTACCCGAAATAAGTAAAATGTAGCAATTAAAAATAAACAATCATTTAAGAAAAATGTAGCAATTAAAAAAAGTGGAGGGAGTACATCTTTAACACTCTTATTACCGTAACTTACAAGAGAATATCGATATCATATTCTCCTACCACAATTCCTTCTAAAGTATTGTTTTCAAACTCAAAGCTTTCATTTTTTTTTTTTTTACTTATCACGTCGTCACGTGAATTTTTCAATTTTTTAATGGACAAAAAATACGAAAAGTAGCAAAATAAATTACAACATGAAAAATAATAACATTTTTGTTAATTAACTGACCCGAGGCATCGCCCGGGGAAAAGAACTAGTACATTTTAAAAAAGAGATAATTTTAAAATTATTTTTTTATCAAAATAAAGTGTCAGGAAATTAATTCCGACACTTTCAATGATAGACATGTCTAGAGTATTGGTCAAGACACTTTCTTGACCGTGTCGCCGTATCGGCCAAATTTTTGAAGTAGGGTGTCGGATCCTCCGATCCCTACTTGGATACGACACCCGTGTCCGTGTCGGAGTAACATAGGTACAAGATAAGTTTCTAAGAACGTTATGTTCCAAAACTCTCGAATTTGTCAATTAGCACCACAATCCCCACAATGCAACACCCAAAAGATGTGCTTCCTCAAATTACTATTATCGCATTTTTTCTTCTTGAGTCCTAATCTCAGTCTCCTATAGATAGGTTTTTTCAAGTTTATACAGGCAAAATAGATATAGACAAGCATGATCCGCCAAACACCAGAAGTAGAAAGAAATGAAATAGTGGAAGATACGGCATACCGATTGCCAAAGAAACTGGATGAAGGCCATACTTTTCTGCTATTTTAAGGTATTCCTGCAGTAAAAGAGAAGGATTGAAGAACAACTCTAGGTGTGAACACTTCACTGCCAAGACTTAGTAGCACACCCATAAAATTACGGAATATACTACTACTTTGTGTAGCTAAGTTTTGTCAAGAAATAATTATTAATAGCAAGACAATGTGCAGCTTTTAAGAAAACAATAATATTCATGGTGACACCAATTATTTTTGCTTTTGCTTAGGACTTAACCAACATATTTCATATCCATGATATATTGAACATTCTACTACTTTGTCCCCAGCAGCAAGATAATTATTTCATATCCCATCATTAGTAGCAGGACAATGTGCAGCTGTTTAAATTCAACAAGATTCATGGTCAAACCATTAATTTTTGCATGTTGCATTCACGAACTGTTATCCAACATAAGGTTTGAGCGGCAGAACAGATTACAAACAAGAATAAAATAGTGCTTTGAGATCTGAGAAGAAACCATACCCTCGTGGCTGCCCTTGTAGCAGCACTGGAAAGGTTATACCTAGATTCCCCCTCTGAATATCTTCCTGTTAGCCAATAAAGCAAATAATCAATATACGTTTAAAAGTCTCCATAAAATCATATGAAGAATTAGAAGATATACCTCGAAAAAGATTCAATCGAGCATTTTCTGGACCTCCATCACCTGCAAAGTATTTACCAGACAGTATGCCCATAGCCAAAGGACTGTAGGCCAACAAGAAGATCCTGCCAAGGTTGAACAGGAAAGGAGCAGTAAACATTCGGGCTGAAGCAATTTTAACAGCAGCAATGAAAGATGGCCAAGACGAGGTAGCAGCCTATACATACAAGGGACAGATGTAACTTATTAAGTTGTGCGCTTAACAATCAAGGGGAAAATTAAAAGATCTATGGTAAGTTGCAACAGTAAGTAGTCGGCTAATACTCACATGTCACATCCACCATCACCTTTAGCAGTTACAAATTATTTTTCAAAGTTTTAATCATAAAAATACCCATCAGACATCATTCTCAGATGGATTAATTCATAGGAAAAAGTTCCTTCTCAATGAACAGGTATCCAGTGTCTACTTCACAAGCACAGAGTTAAAATAACATAATACCTCTCATGATGACAGCACTCAGCCAATGAAGAATCAAAAGTCCGGCAGAGTAAGCTGTATGAGTTCTGTTAGACCAAGATTCATTGTAAGGACACATTGCAGATTCAGAGCAGCAGATGAGAACAATAATCCCAAATTTCTTGCTAGAATTTTTTTTGCTACTGCTGTGTTTAATATAAAAAAAAATTTCAGACATGAGCATTATATATATCCAAAAGGCAAATAAAAAAAAATGAACAAAGAGATCCTGAATAAGCCACGTACAGGGACCGATGCTTTTTATTTTTTGGGTTTTGGGGGGGGGGGGGGGGGGGGGGGAGAAATAAACTCCTTTTTCTTATATCTCTATTTTATTGTGAGTTGGGGGGGAGGGGTGAACAGAACCTGCAAGGTAACAATTTTTGGAGAACCATCAATTCTGTCAGCAACTTGTAGGAATTTCATCACACCATAGGGCGTTTCATTACTGAGTCCAGCATATCTGACCTAAAATCAAGAAAGTACCCCAATGTGTAAGCAGCACATGCCATCCTGAGAAAAGTTTGACACAGAGCTTAAATTACAATCTACACCTTGCCAGCATCAACAGCTCTAGTGAGTGCATGGAGCTGTTCTTCTATAGGGGTAGAGCAATACTGCCTTCTTGGATCATATTCAATTTCTCCAAACATAGGGACATACCTAGAAAAGGAAGAAGTTATACATAACTACCACATGGAATCACGATTTATTGTTCATGCAGGTGATTTCACCACCTAGAAATAAATTATGTCACCAATTATAATTAAGAGGAAAAAGAAGACAACATACAAACCGATCAGGCCAGTGAATCTGATAAAGATCAATATAATCAGTTTGCAGGCGCAGTAGGCTGTACAATATTATTCAAAGCATATGTTAGAGCTTAATAAACAAAACAAAAGAAGAAATGAAGGATGTACAATTTAAACATTGACAACCTTCAAGGAAAAAAAGTACAAAACAAAGGAAAAATGTGAAAGCAAGGAGGCTAAACCTATTATCTATGGCTTTCTCTATATTCTTAGCATCCAAACACTCTGGCCCTCCTCGAATCCAAGTCATCTGCCCAGAAGGCCCAGCAACCTGCAGATAAGAAAATTACTCACATCTATCCAAAAGCGAAAATAAATAAAGTTTGACAATTCAATAATTATGTTCTTATATGCAGAAACATGTTATGTAACCAGTTTGGTATAGTCCCTTTTGGGTGGATTTGGAATCTAAAGGTTCTGCCACCGTTAGGTAATGTCCCTTCTAGGTGGATTTGGAATCTAAAGATTCTGCCAAAGATTAAAATTTCACTAGAAGGTCTGTAGTAAAGACCTTCCACAAAAAAGAAAGATAAATTCTAAGCAAGATTGCCACCCATCAGGAATATGCTTTTTGCAATCATCGTCAAAAAAGTAAGAAAGCACTAACCTACTTTAGCAATCCTTCCCCACCATACAGAAGCTGTCGTTTTCTAATTTCGAAGATGGGCTTAAATGGAAATCGCCAAACTCTAGAACATACGTTTGATGACGGAATTCACGAATTCAACAAGTTTAAGAAATCTAATAGGAAGGGGGACTTTAAAAGAACAGTATTTATATGGTGTCTACATGTAATAATTACTAATTATCAAGTTGCAACACCACTTTCTAGATTGAGTAACTTGTATATTGAAATTATACGTCACCCGACTCCGAAAATTCCAATAGAATACTATGGTAAAAAAGTAAATAATTAGATAGTGAAGGAATTTCCGTTACTTTAACTTAATTTGTTGTTAAAACCATACTTAAATGTGGTATAATTAGAAACCTATGGAATACTATATTATTAGTTTTAAAGCAAAATGGTGCAAATTTGCAAAAGAGATACTATAGTTCTGAGAAAGTGATTGCATAGGAAGTGAGTAATCCGGAAACAAATTATCCTTGGACAACTGATTATCTAAACTGAATGCCATTGTACCGTGGTCTCTAACCAATCACATCATCATTGATCCACGTGTTTCATCAGCTAACAGTGATGAGGTAGAAATACATGCTACAGGAACGAAGAACTTAACATGCGGTCTTGTACTGTGGTTTCTAACCAATCACATCATGATTTAATTTCATTTTAGTCAGAAATTTTTTATCTCGGGAGCAAAGGAAGAACAGAGATATGATTTGCATTATTATCACCCTGGATGCTAGTCATACACGAATGCCAATTATTATTACTCCATGTTTTGGTTAATTAATCTTGCAAAGCGCAAATGGCGCAACAATCATATTTCACTAATTCCGCACCTTTTCGAGTACAAACTGAGGGGAAATTGCCAATTAATCTCCTTGATGTACCAGCAAAATCAAATGGCAATATGGTAAATAAAAGCAAAAAAAGTGGACATTTTTGTCAATAAAATAGTATTACTCTTATTGAGTTGTAGAGTCAAATATCCAGTCTTAATTAATTTATTTTTTTAAGAAAAGAAAGACTATATAGTGAGATTTTATTACGAAGAATGCCATTTGATTTACCCGTCATACATCTCGGATATGTACAGGTGATCCCCCAGAACTGAGCATGGCAAACAAGTAACAACTAACAACCACATATGCAAAGCATTCATGTTAAACATCGAAAAACATGAACTAGAAAAGAAATTATTACTACTGAGCAAAACAAACAATGAGTAATAGAACGAATTTAAAAGCTAAGGGCGTGTTCGGAATCACTGTGAGTATCCAGATTTTGGTTTTATTAATGTAATAAAAGTCAAATGATATAAAATCTATAATGAACTTAAAATTAGTTATATTTATGCTAAACATGTTAACTCAGGAAAATGACACCAGAAAACTGTTCAGTTGTCAATATATATTTTTTTTAGTTTTCAAATAAAAGTGCAAACTAGAAACAAAAAGAAAGATAAGGAACAGTTGAACCTTAGTAGCCAAAACAAGACGATCTCGAGGAATATTCCGGTGTTTAATCCAACGGCCCAAATATTGCTCACTCCTTCCCTGCGTCTCTGCTCGCTGCGGCACCGGATACCTTCCCAATGCCCACAACATCGATACGGAAGAAGAACATTAAACATCTCAAAATCCTCAAGCTTTTTAACACTGGTAAATACGTAAGTATTTTTATAACATACATTTCGGCGGAATCAAAGAAGTTGATTCCAGAATTAAAAGCTTTATCAAGAAGGCGAAATGATTCATCAACCGAGTTCTGTTCACCGAAAGTCATGGTTCCTGTAAAACCGACCAAATTACATAAATATTGTAAATAAAATATATAAATTTATGAAATTTGAGAGGTGAATTGGAGAATTACCTAAGCATAATCTGGAAACGCTGAGATTAGGAGCAATATTAATGAGCGGAACTGCCATGTTTTTGTATTTTTCTCTCTCTTCGCACAGGTCGATTGATGAAAATTGGAAACCCTAGCTTTAGCAGGCAGCCCAAAAAGGCAGAAAAAAAAAATTTGGAGATGCAGGGTATCGAACCCTGTACCTCTCGCATGCAAAGCGAGCGCTCTACCATTTGAGCTACATCCCCTAATACATTATTTTGTACTCCCTCTTTTTATTTTTATCTTTCTCACTTATAATCTTGACACTATTCATACTTGAAGAGAACCTTCTCAATTGTTTTCAATTTATATGAAAAATATTTTTTTTGAGGGGAAATTTATATGAACAATATAGTCATGTGGAATCTTGTTTGATTCTTCTCAATAAGTACATAATTACCATTCAATCGTTATAATTTTTACTAATATATAATGAAAAATATTTAAGTTCAAAGATGTGCATTGGGAGATGTGAGAAAGATAAAAAAAAAAAAAAAAAAAAAAAAAAAAAAAAAAAACAAAACAAAAAACAAACAGAGGGAGTACTTCCTAAAGTTATTTTTTTCTATATCCATAACCTTTTAAAAGTGGCAAAGTTAGACACTATTCAAATCAATAGTGTTATGAGTCACAAATGGCTGAAATTTACTGTTCATAAGCTCCTCACGTGCGTCCCACGTGGTGAACTAAAGTAAAGCACGCAAAAAAAAACCCTTCGCCACGCGGTCAATTTTCCCCGCCTTCGTCTCTCTCACTGGGTCTGCTGGCTTTTCCTCACCGCCATTGCAGAAATTACCTTCATGGAAATTCAAGGAAGCTTAGTTCATCTGTTTTTCGATCTATGAGCTATTTTCACCGCCATTATTTACGTTTTTTTGCAGGCGCCTTGCTGCAGGGGAGTTCCTTGCCAGAAATTCACTAAAGACCAGTGGAAATGGTGGGCATCAAGATCTTGATTCATGGATGAGTGATGCCTTCAATTCGAATTGCCACACAAATTGATTCATTAGCCTTAATTTCCTACCAACCGTTTCTTTCTATTATCAATAGATTAGCTGTCTCAAATAGAATTTGGTATTATATGAAATAATATGTCGATTAAAATTGAAATTAACTAATAAGTGCATATTGTTGGGTTATGCAAATTGTGTTAGAACAATTAGTACTAAGCTACCTGAGTTTGTTCAGTTGCTGAGAGCTATGATTTTTTCCTTTTTTTAAAAAAAAAAAAAGTTAACCTCTGTGAGAGTATTGTCACTGTTTGTCCAAGAGACACTGTACAACCCGGATTCCATGCTTATTTCCCTCCACACAAAGGCTTGAGGGTACATCCAAGCTCATTTACCTCCACACAAAGGCTTGGGAGTACATTTTACACTTATTTGCACCTTTGTTTATTCACCTTCTCCCACTGGATTGTACTTGCTTCATCTTAGGTTAGAGGTCCTTTTTACATGGATCCTTAGTATAAATACTAACTAACAAATGAACTCCCTCTTTGTCTTCATTCTTCTCATTAAAAACTGGTAGGTTCTTGCTCTGTTCACTATTTCTTATCCAGAAGACCTTGAGAATGTGTGTCTTGCTATGCATCTTGGCTACTAATTATACAGACTCTTTGAACTTGACACAAACTAAATCTAAACTCAGCTTATACAAACATTATTACAGTTACAAAATTAGACAGCAAATCCATCTAGACTCGAATTAATTAATACTAAAAAGAACTAAAGAACATTTAATTACTGTATGTGATGGACTTGCTTAATGCTTTTATTTAGTTTCTGTGTTCTTGCTCGCTTCAAATTCAATGTTGTCTGTTCTTTGAGTTTTAGCTGATCTTATGCAGTCTCTGGCTTAAGAAAATGTTACATTCCAAGATTTGTTTTCAGCTAATGTAGAGATAATTACAAATAGAGAATAGCACATCAATTTTTGCTTGAGCCTTGAAAATTCGTTCTAAAAAGAACTGAGACACATTTAATCGCTGCATGATGATTTTTACTTGATGTTTCTGCTTCATTTAAGTGTGGTTTTTGAACTAAAACAAAATGTAGCCTGTTTTTTTCGCTCTTAGCTAATCTTGTACATCTTCTTGCTCTCAAAGAATGACATTAAAATTCCTGCGCTTAGAAATTCCGAATTGATGGTATTAAATCAACATTCCTGCTGTTTGCCTTGTGATTTCCATTTTGTTGCATTGCATTCAGATTTTCATCATGCTATTTAGTATTTTTAACTATCTTGTGCCTTTTGTATACATGTTGCCTTGCTTTATAGTTAAACTGGAACTTAGGCCCCTAATTAAACTAAACTTTTACTGCAGGACTTGTGTTGCGACTTGGAAAACGCTCTGTTCCAGTTTCTCCAACGATCCCTGGTAACCCTCCATTTTCAAGCCTTTTTCTAAACTAATCTGCTTTGTGTTACTACTGTTCTGTTGCAAATGTGCTTCCTTTTCAACTGTTACACATGTGGTCTTGCTATATTATTGTGCCATGTTTTGCATTGATTCAATATATTATGGTGCTTGCATTTGTTCTGCACTTTTGGGTTCCAAATTATATGAGCCTGATTAGCATGCCTAACGAACTACCTCTTTGTATAAATACTAACTACCAAATGAACTGCCTCATTGTCTTCGTTCTGCTCATAAAACCTGGTGGGTTCTTGCTATGTTCACTATTTACTATCCAAAAGACTCTGATAATGTTTGTCTCGGTACGCATCTTGGCTTTAAATTATACAGGTTCTTTCAATTTGACACAAACTAAATCTAAACTTAGCTTATACAAACACTATTACAGTTATAAAATTCCACAACAGATCCATCTGAATTCAAATAAATTGGTACCAAAAAGAACTTAAGAACATTTAATTACTATATGCGTGATGGACTTGCTTAATGTTTCTATTTAGCTTTTGTGTTCTTGGTCACTTAAAATTCACTGTTGTCTGGGCTTTTTTCCTGTTTGAGCTTATCTTATGCAGCCTCTTGCTTTAGAAAGTTTTGCTTGAAGCTTCAAAATTGGTTCTAGAAAGAACTGAAACACATTTAATCGCTGCACAATGATTTTCACTTGATGTTGCCTGATTTTTACCTCCAACAAAATGTTGCCTGACTTTTTCAGTTCCAGCCAATCTTGTGCATCTTATTGCTCTCAAAATCGACATCCATATTTCTGCGCTTAGAAATTTCAATTGATGTTATTAAATTAACATGGCTCTTGAATTTTATGGTTCTTGAATTTGTTCTGCACTTTTTGGTTTCAAATTATTTGGAACTAATTAGCATGGCTAAATACACTGATGAGCAAAGTTTGTTTGTTCTAAGCTAACCTTCAGCCTGGTTAACACAACTTCCCATTCCATTTTAAAATAAGCTACTAAGTATGGTCCAACATCTAAGCTTGCCTCCTGAGTTTTGATTTGCCCAAATTCTTTTGTGCTCTGTAGTTTACACGACCCTCAAAAGCAATGCATGTCCTCTTAAAAAGTGAGCCTATGGCCTCCATTGTATAGTGGTAAAAGAGGACTTTGCTAGAGTATTTTGCTTCATAACCATCATTCTCCAACTATTGTATTCAGATTATAGCCATAACAACAAGTATAATATCAGTTTGTTGCCTCCACAGGTTATAGCCATGACACCCAAACTAATGAGCATCTCATTCCGACCTTTGCTGAGACAAATCACTGAGTGTCTTAACTTCAAAGTTCCTATCTATGATTTTGTCAATGTTTCCAAAAATAATGCCTGCGTAGCTGTTAGGACAGAATGTGGCTCGCTTGCTTACATGTATGTAGGTGGGGAGGCTAGCAGCCTAGATGGTTCATGTGAAAGGGCTGCTGAAGCAGCTGTGCGAGATCTCATACATAAGTATGATGTGCACGTTGAAGATTTCTCATCGCAAAGGAAATTGATGTTTGACAGATGTGCTAAGCTTTATAAACTAAAGAGGCAAGAACTTGAGGCTGTTGAAAAGGGCTTGCCAGCACAAGTGCTGTTTGAAAGTGCATGTGTAAGCAGCCAAACTTTGCCTACACATGTCACTCTTGACTACATGAGTGTGCTGCCCATGGTAGTTGCTCACACTCAAGCCTTGCTAACTCCTGTTGAAACAATCTGCTTACATGGGTACAAGTACACTTGCTGGTTGACAGTTACATGTCCTCAGAGTTTGATTGGTACAGAGTGTATCTTTGGGGATTCTTGTACCCACCTATGTGAAGCCAAACAGAGTGTAGCCAAGAAGACCATCCTTTATCTCATGCATCAATACAACTTCACTATCCTAGATGCAAACTATAAAGCTGCTAATTATGCTTCTATTCTTTGCGCCCTAGAAAGGGAAACCTACTTAACTGTCAAAGAGCGCGTGCTCAAGACTCAGGAAGCAATCCAGCCTATCCCTCTGGTTGTAGAGCAGGATTGCTTGACTCCGCGCGGCATCCAGTTTCAAATCCCTACAATGGTATCGCCGCCTCTTCCTCCAAAGAAACGCAAAGCCAGGCTATCTTTTGGGAATGTTATATCTCTTGGTCCAGCCCTTGCAGTTCCCCTCTTATCTATTCCTCCGGAACTTGAAACTGTTTTCAAGCGACCGAAGAAAACTACCTAGGCATTATTGCTACGTTCCCTACTAGGTTTGCTTTTGTAACAGACGGAGATTATATCTCTTGCTTAGTTCAGGGTTAGGTTTAGTCAAGTTTAACAATGGTGTTGTCTACACTTGTGAACTTTATTCTCTGTATTTTTGCTATTTCTCTCCCCTCTATGCTTGTAATGTAGTGTGGTAGTTGTGTTGTAAGAAAGAAAATGCACCTCGGTGCAAGTACTGAAATCCACTGTTGTGTTTTCCTTAAAATAACACTGTGCCTCTAACGCTTCTCTGTTGAAAGGAATTGTTTTTTTACATGTTGTTCATCTACCACTGTTTACACTTTTGTAGCACAAAATTTTAGGTGCGGTTTCAGTTAACACTTCCTTTACCCACATCCGTGAGGAATAAATCATGCTTTTTCAATACACTAATACAAGTAAAAATCAAAATAACCCTTGGAGCCTGCAAAACAGAACAAAAACACATAATACGCAAAATTACATACACATGTATTGTACATTTCACGATTGACAGTTAACACCTCTTTCTTTACTTTCCTTTTAGTCTCGTGCTTTGTGTTGAGTTTCAAATTTGCTGCTGTTTTATAGAGGTTCACTGATGCTGGGAGTTGCACTGGCTTTTGTGTAAGGCTACTTTGCCCCAGCACATCCCGTGGCCAATTCTACTTGGCGTAGCCGCTCTTTCGATGGGTATTTCCAAAAACTCCTTACTATACAGTTTTAAATTAGTGCCACATTATTCACTGCTGCTAGATAGTTGTTTCAATGGTACACCTAAATATAGTCTAAACGGCCTCGTGTTGCACATCTTGCCATAAGTAGTGTAAAGCGACGTTTCCAACGGCCTGCTTATTAATTATTAATCAAACAAGTGTCTGCACATTAAATTATTGCTGCAAATGGAGCCTAGCACAATGGTTGTACCTAATAAGTAGGCGCTTCTCAGGTGAGCCTAGCAAACGTAAAACTCGCATGAGCAAGCGTATGAGATCACTACAACAAGATGAACATCATTAGGTGAAACCACTTTCTTGAGGTCAGCGGTCACTCCAACACAGTATCAAAGTGCTCGCTTACTTCAATGTGATCCTGATGTTGCACCAAAACAAAAGCGAGCCCGAGCTAAACAACCCAAGAAAAACAAACAAAGTAAATCTTAATTCTTTTAAATAGTTATTAATAGTATATATTGTAGATTTGTGGTATCTGTGTCCTCAATGTTTTTCCCTGTCCAGTTGGGGCTGCTTTAATGGTTGGCCAGCAAATGCCAACCGCAGCACTGGAACTCCCTGCTGCAGAACATTGCCCTAAGTGTTCGGCTATTAAATTTGCTTTTGAATCGCCTGGTTTTTGCTGTTCAAATGGGGAAGTTGAGATTGCTTCCAATTCCTTCCCATCAGAATTAATCAGGCTTTTAACTTCACAAGACGATGATTCTGTTCATTTCAGAACGTATATACGCTTGTATAACAACCTATTTGCTTTTAGCTCACTTGGCGGGGTCTTTGATGCATGTATGCAAAAAGGCATTTATGTTTTTAAATTACACGGCCAAATCTATCATTTTATACCTAACCTACTGCCTAACGATAAAAGACCTCAATTCTTACAATTATACTTCTACGATGCTCAACATGAATCAGAGAACCGGCTCAATTTATTTCCTGAGCTACGGCCTGATGTGATAGCTATCTTAATGGAAGTAATGCAGTATAATCCATACGCCAAGTTCTTCAGATCTTTGAGAGAACTTGACATCGTGGAGAATACTCAAATACGGTTAAATCGAGACCCAGTTCTTGATCAGCGTGTTTACAATGCCCCTACAGCTGATGAGGTTGCTGTGATATGGGATGAGGAATCCGCAACCAGTGCAAATAGTGGCCCTCATATTGTAGTTCATGGACAGGGTGCACAGCAACACAGGATCATGCATTATTATGGGTGTTATGATCCATTACAATATCCACTCCTACGGCCATACGGTGACTGTGGTTGGCACCATGGCTTAAAAAAAATGAGCCAAGGTGGCCGTACGCAGGTCGATGTACCTGAACAACCTATAACGTCTGAAGGCGTTACTGATGTTAACACATTTTTAGATGCAGAGTCTGCCAGTAAGTTTGGCTGCACTTCTCTTTTTGTTTTACACTCCTCTTCAGCCTTACAACCAACTTAATTGCTGCCTCTTTGCTTGAAAACATGCAGTTTCAAAACAGGTTAAGAAGCCTAGAACCCAAATTTCTTGTAGGGAATACTATGCATACCTCTTTCAAATCCGGCCAAGAAACTACATCCTCAGAGCATGTCGCTTATTTCAACAGTTCATTGTTGACATGTATGTGAAGCTTGAAAATACACGCCTTGATTTCTTCAGAAACAACCAAGCAACAATCCGTGCAGAATTGTATCAAGGCATCATGATTGCTTCGATGGTGGGGAGAAAAGTGCTTCAAACATAGGCCACAGAGTTATCTTGCCGCCTTCATTCCTTGGCGGGCCTCGTGATATGAAGCGTCGTTATCTGAATGCTCTTGCCCTTGTGCAGAGATATGGAAACCTGACCTATTCATCACAATGACATGCAATCCTAATTGGCCTGAAATTAAAAAAACCTTGCACCAGGTGAAGAAGCACAGCATCGCCCTGATATAGTAGCCCGAGTTTTCCACGCAAACTTATAGCCTTTAAAAAACTGCTCATGGAAGACCATGTGTTGGGTGAGGTTGAAGCTTTTACATATGTTGTGGAGTTTCAAAAGCGCGGGTTGCCACACGCACACCTTTTAATCATTTTCAAGCCACACTGCAAAATCAAAGATCCTGATGAATTTGACAAATTTGTTAGTGCTGAAATTCCTGACAAAAGTAACCCACATTTGCGGAAAGTCGTTTTGAAGCACATGATGCATGGCCCATGCGGTGATGCTAATCCTGAATGTCCTTGTATGAAACACAAGGGAAGAGTTGGGACTTGCAAGTATGGGTATCCAAAAGCATTTACAAATGAAACAACAAGCCATGAAAATGGTTTTCCCGCTCTACAGAAGAAGAGATGATGGTGAAACTCCTCTTATTCGCAAGTTTGCTATGGATAACAGATGGGTTATTCCATATAACTCTTATCTTTCAGCGCTGTTTGATTGCCACTTGAATGTTGAGGTCTGTTCAACCATCCAAGCAGTCAATACATGTACAAATATGTATACAAGGGCCATGATAAGATTTCATATGCTGTATCGAAAGAAGGTGAGCAGAAACCAGTAGATGAAATACAGCAATTCCAAACTGCGGTGGGTGTCGCCGTGCGAAGCTGCTTGGCGGCTGTTTTCATTTGACCTGTTTGAATGCAGCCTCCGTCCTTGCTCTTCAGGTTCATTTGCCTAATGGACAGACAATCCAATTCAAGCCTAATGAACCGCTTGCTGGAATTTAGCCAACGATTCCAGATCACGGACTTCCCTCACCGAGTTCTTTAAAATGAATGCAATTCAGAATGGTGCATCGCAATACCTATACTCTGAATTTTCAGAACACTATGTATGGACTACATCTGCAAAAGCGTGGACAAAAAGGGTTCAAAAAAAATTGTTGTTGGTCGATTAGCATTTGTTGTTCCTGCTGAAGGCGAACGATATTTCCTGCGGTTGCTCCTGACCCATGTCCGAGGGCCAAAATCATTTGAAGACCTCCGCACTGTGCGTGGCCATTTGTGTGCTACTTCCAAGAAGCAGCATTAGAACTAGGGTTGCTCGAAGAAGATGGTTCTGTTATCAAGTGTATGGAAGAAGCTGCTGGAATTGAAATGCCAGGTGCATTACGGCGACTGTTCACTACAATCTTGATTTTTTGCAAGCCGAGTAATCCTTTGGCCCTGTGGCATCAGTTCTACCGCCACCTGTCTGAAGATTTCTCTCAAAAATATCCATGCCAAGAACACAAAGTCGCACAATTAACAATAAAGGTAACTGAGCAGCTCCTAGAAGAATGGGCAAATCTTTGCAAGAATACAATCTTGATGGTTTAAAGGAACCTGAATCTGATGAGATCAGAAGGACTCAAGATATAGTTGATGCGCTTGATGCACCAATACCAACTGAATATAAAGAAGCCCGCAAGAATTTGAAATTCTAAACAACAAGAAGCATTTGATTGTATCATGGATCGTATTAATACAAACAAGCCAGGTGTTTTTTTTGTGGATGGTCCTGGGGTACTGGGAAGACATATCTGTACCAGGCATTGTATGCGGAAGTGAGATTGCTGGGGAAAATTGCATTGCCAACAGCAACATCAGGCATTGCAGCATCAAATATAGCAACTGGTCGCACTGCACATTCCCGCTTTAAGATCCCTTTGGACCATACTGTTTCAAAGGCTTGTAACGTTTCTAAGGAAAGTGCCCTTGCAGCGCTTTTAAGAGAAGCAAGCCTTATTATTTGGGATGAATCTTCAATGGCACGAAAAGAAAACATTGAATCACTTGATCTATTACTAAGAGACTTGTGTGATCCTAATACCCCTTTTGGAGGTAAAGTCGTTGTTTTTGGCGGTGACTTTCGACAAGTATTACCAGTTGTCCCGCATAAAACTCAGAATGAAGCTGTGGAGGCTAGCCTTGTGTCTTCTGCCTTGTGGCCTAACTTCATACGGTTTAGCCTAACTGATAACATGCGCGCTAAAGAAGATCCAAACTTCGTTGCTTTCTTGCTAGCCCTGGGCAATGGGGCTTTACAATCTACTGAAATTGCAGGAGTTGAGCTTCCAACACAAATATATGTGCCCTTTGATGAAGAAGCTGATTGTTTGGGTAGGCTTGTAAATATTGTTTTCCCTGAGATTGGTTCTGGCCCTTTCAGCAGCCAAATCTTCACAGGTCGTGCAATACTAACCCCAATGAATGAAGATGTTGATGCTATAAACATGAACCTCATTGGGAAGTTTCCTGGGGAGCCTATTGTCTACAAGAGTTTTGACATGATCCTTGATGATAGCTGTAATATGTATCCATCTGAATTCCTAAATACTCTTAGTCCAACTGGTATGAGTCCTCATGAACTTATTTTGAAGGAAAACTGTCCAGTCATCCTTTTGCGAAACCTTGCTCCTGCATCTGGCTTATGCAACAGAACCCGCCTCATTTGTAAGCGATTCTTCCCAAACATCATTGAATGTGTGATTATAACCGGCCACCACAAAGGAAAAGTTGTTTTTTTACCCCGCATTAATCTCCGACCATCTGCCTCAAATAACTACCCTTTCCAATTTCAAAGAAAGCAATTCCCGATTAAACTCAGCTTTGCAATGACTATTAATAAGTCACAAGGGCAAACACTTGACCGCATTGGTTTGTATCTGCACCGTCCTTGCTTCTCACATGGACAACTATATGTTGGTTTATCACGTGCACGCCAATCAAAAAATGTTTGAGTCCTGTCCAAACCATCAGTGCATGAAACTGCCACCTCTGTTAAAAATGTTGTTTCTTTTGCGGTACTCCAAAGAGCTGGTATAGTATAAATCCATTATGTAAGTAGTCCGTCTACGCTGCCTTTCTCCTTCTCGATTTGCAATTCAACTGGTGCATTTAAAAACAATTAACAATACTTATTTTCCCCAGGAGGTGCAGGATCTCCTACATTACACTGACCCCAACGTACACTAGAGGAGGGTGTATTCAAAATGTCTACGAAGCCTTTTTGAAATTCATGGTACATGTCCTACTTTCATGTGTAGTTACCTCTGCACTTATTGCATACCATTTGTACTTGATATTTAATGTATCCATCTCATAACACCACATTACTTTTCCCCTGCAGCTTCTAATTTTTTTGCTGTTTTGCTAGTTCTGGAAACTGCTCTGCTAAAAAGGAAAAAAACTTGACACTAAGGAAACATCCAAGTTATGTATATTTTTGTCAACTGTTTTCCCTTTTAGAACTAGCTATATAGTGAACACTATTTTGTGCTGTACTTCCTAGCACCTGTCTTAAAGGCTCACAGAACCTTTCTTATTGTAATTCTGGTTCTTGTTTTGTAACTGCAATGGTTTTGCATACACTTGAACCATAACATCCCTTCTATCAATATGTTTACCTCCAAACTGCAGCAATTCTTCCCTTCTAATCTTGTTGGTAATTTTTTTTTCCTCTCATCGATTTACAAGGTTTGATTTCACCAAATTCCTTTGTATTTGTTTGTTTAAGCGCTAAAAGAAAGGAACTCTTTACGCCATGTGTGGCATTCGAATTCGAAAAGTATGTCCTTATCTCCACTTATTCTTATAGATATGGCAGATTTGTTGGTAATTTCCTTTCTTTTTCTTCAATGATTTATATGCACTTTTTAGTCTTTCTCCCCAAAGTCATGGTTCTGTTTTGGCTGGCTACGTATTGCAGTTTCTAAAGGCTTTTATTTCAGTGTATTATTATAGGATTTTGATCTTCAATTACATTTTTGTCAATGTTGATTCTATATAAATTTTGATGTTTTGGTGATGTTTCAAAGAGGAAGACGTGAAAGAAAGAGGGATCGTTTTCTTTGAACCGAAACCCTAATCCTCACTCTAGGTAGTCTCTATCTTCCTTCCTTCCCTAATCTTTTCTCCTTATCTTTCCATCTTTGCTTCCTTTAGATTGTAGTCTTTACTTTGACTTCATTTAGATTTACCTTTGATTACCCATTGTTTAATTCTTAGAAATTATGATTGCTGGGATTTTCCATTTCATTTAGATAATTTGTAGTCTCTCTAAGTGTTTAATTAGAAATGATGAGAAGAAACTTGGGTTCTGACCTGCTACAAGTATTTTATCTTAAGAGGAGAAAAAATGCCAATTTTGCATCACTTCTTGCTAGAAATTAGAATAATGATGAGAATAATGTAACCTGATATGCTGGGATGAGAAAAATGCCAATTTTGCATCACTTCTTGCTAGAAATTAAAAAATGCCAACGTTCTTAATCTCTCTCATTACTTCTTCTATTTTCTCCAATTTTTCTCTCTTCAAAAATAGAGGAAGAGTCTTTGCATCTATTTTTATTTGTTCATTATGATTTACATGTTTTTTTAGCTACAACTTCCTTTTATCTACATCACTATTAAATTAATCTGGACTCTAGAACCTGTAAGTTAATTAATCTGGATCTTTATACACATTGTGATTGATATGTTATTAAGGTGAGACACACTCATCTAATAAGCAATTAGCTAGAGCATAATTTACGCTTCCTCCATGTATGGAAAGTTCACATCATTGCCTCATTTCAAGGTTTTGCATATATCATCAACAACCCCTCAGTTTGGGTCTTGCTGTGTAGAGGTTTTAAGCTATGTTTGGAGTAAAGCAAAATATTGAACTTAAAATGGCAAAATGGTATCCTACCAAGCATGAAAGATAATTTCACACACTCGGTTAGTGCTTTATACAACTATGCTACTCTTCCCTTCACTAATCACTAATCACAAATCACTTTCATTGGATTATATAATTATTAATCACTAATCACTTTTATTGGATTGTGTAATCTTTTTTTATTGCTTATGAATGTTTACATTTGCTTTACTGCTTTTGAATTTAAACACATAAGAGAAAGTCACCTTAGTTATTGCTCTCTCTTTTCAGGAAAATGTCTATCAATGTATTTTAAACAACAAGAGACTGGAGTGAGATAAGCGACTTATCTCTAAGTTTGGATTTCCTTATGAACTATTATTTCCTTTGAAGTCCTTTTGGCCTTCTTCTCAGAGTGAGAATTAATTGAATTGTGGATTGTTTTCTTTTACAGTTCATCGCTAACGTTGTTCTGCTACATTCTCTTATTTTCCTTTTTAATGTTGGAAATTTGGAGCTAATCACTTTGTGTTCGTTGTTGCAATGGGGTACAAGTTTCCAGGGCTCGGTCTTTTGTTGTGGTTCTATTTTTCTTGCATAGATGTAAGTGAGTTTTCGTCGTTTGTTTTCTATTTGCTAGGCGATTATTAAGTCTCTGTTTTTTGGCTATGTTTCTTTCGTGTGATTTAGAGCTTTCTTTTAACTTTTAAACAAAATTTTTACAACTGTCTCTATTCTTTTGCCCAAATTAAGGGCATTATTAGTTTCTTCAATGGATCAGAAACCTCATGGAGATGTGGGACAGCCAGTATTAATAGTTATATAAGTTGGTGGTGTTGCCAACTCTTTTTAGTATTAATATAGCGAATATGACAGTAGCCTTAGGTTCTTTTGATGCTGGATTGTTATATTTTGATGTTGTGGTCATATATCTCTTATGTCATGTCTCATTAATTGTTTATATATGATAATTAAGCCAACGAAAAAAAATATGTTGCTGTATGGAAACTTCAGATTTCAGAAAAGGTAAACATAATTGGTGATTGTAATTTTCTTTAGCATAGAATCATTTTCAAGGCATCTAAATTTTAATTGCCTGCTTCCAAAAGAAGAAAGAGATCTGACTATAGACCAAGACTTGTGTGTGGCTCTCCTTTTTTGCAAAGATTTTGTCATGTTTTTTTGCAATTAACTGCTTGCCATGATTTGTTGGTTAAAATAAGGTTGATTACTTGCAACAAGTACTTATTTGCCTTCTATTGCACACTATCTCTTAAAAGTACACTTACATTACTATTGACCCTCCTTAACACCTTACCTATTGTCCTCTCCTACTATACACTTTATGTAAAAAGCATGGCACACACTACCCAAGTACAAAAGTCAGCCAAAAGTAAGACAGCTACTATTAGTAAAGTACTGTTAAACTTTTCTACTTTTACTCCTCCTTTTTTCTCTCCTACTGAACAATGGTCTATATTTAAAACATCTACTTCTTTTTCCAGAGCAACAATTAAAGCTCTTCACCAAATTCAAACGTTTCTTACTTGAGCAAAATACATCTCACACACCAACTGAAGGTAAGCTTCCTTCCTCAATTGTTTTTGCTTTAAATGTTTTAACCTATCTTTCTCTGTTTTTTGTCTTCTTCTCTTTATGCATTAATAGCTACTAAGTTAAAAACATGCTGTTACCATAATTGTTTGATCTTCACTTGCCATTCTTGCACACCCAAAGAATCTATCATGTCAAACATATAAATTGCAAAAAAACAGAAAACAAAAAAGGCAAACAAAACTGTTTTCAACTAACTTTCAAAACAAAAAGAAAGTTGTGTTGACAGCCAAAACCCTATCATCCTACGTATAAACTTCAACAAAAGTTAGGAAAATAAAGAAACAAAACTTTCCTGTTTTAGACCTTTCTAAAAAGAGAATACAAATTTTCTAAACACACATTCCTATACTTTCATGTTATAGTTGTTCTTGCATGCTACTAAACGAACTTAGTCTTTTATATTTACTACTTGACTTAGTATTGCATCCCAAAGATTAATAGTGTAACAACAAACTATTTATAACAATTGACAGCTTTACAAGATCTAACACAAAAAAGAGTCTTCCTTTAAAAGTTTAGTGATTTAACTAATTATTTACAACAAACTCTTTTTAACTAAGCTAAAATGGTTGTTTCGCTATTTCCGTGGCATAGTCAGAAATATTGGCAAGCCTTATGCACTGAAATTGACGTTTCCAACATCATATAGTTAGCCATGTCCTTCATTCAAATTAAATAAACTTATTCAGATTTGTATGCTAATTCTAATGTACGATTAGTTTGCTTTGTTATAGGATGAAGCCAGAAAAAACCTACCTGGATAAGCTAACTCCTACAACTAAAGCTTACAAGGTCAAGGTTAAGCTCAAAGAAAAATCCCGCACTCTCATTTCACCTCACAAGAAAACTCGCTACAAACAACTAATCTTTGAAGATGAAAAGGTAAGGAATATTATTATGCATTCCCTACAAGTTTTTGCCTCATTTGTGTGTCTATAATCACTATATATACAGCTATCTTTTTTTTTAAAAAAAAATGCCTCGAACCATTTTAAATATACATTTCCAACCAGGGGCGGATCCAGGATTTCCGGTGAGGGGTAGCGTAGTTTTACGATATTATCGAATAAAAAAACTATGACTAATGAATTCAAAATGTTACAAAATCCAAATACCACTTTGAAGTACTTAAATAGCATAAGAAAATTACGATTGTTTACGGCGCGTTTCATATTTCGAAACCGATTTACAATTTCATCAATTTTTAGATCCAAAAACAAATCTTTTCTCAAGATAAGTAACTAAAATTTCATTTAGCAATTCATCCCTAGTACAAAAAGAAGTATCAGATATTTGTCTCTTATTTTCTTTTCATGATTTTCACATACATTTATACAAATGTTACAAGAGTTTACTAATCAACTTAAGTAGTATATCACATTGTAAATTCCCAGTTCAACATGAGAATACGAAAAAGACTTCAACAACTCACTTCACCAATTATAATTCACTAGGTACTAACAATATTTTTATGATATGAAATTAGTAGCATTTTAAAGCCATAATCACCCAAAACTAAAAATAAGTTCAACTAGTTTAGATGGGCAGTTGGTGAATGAAAAACATCAACAAATTCAATCCGGGAAACTGGAAAAACTAGCTATTAGGATTGTGTACACAATTGCTTAACTAATAATGCTCAAACCCCACCAAATCTGTTAAAATTATTAAGAAGGTTTATCAAATAATTCAAAAGCACACCATAATGATAAGATTAGAAAAGACTAACCAGTAATAAAACCCATGGAAACCTGATCAATTTATGCTTATCAATTCAAACAAAATAAAATAATGGATTGAACTTTATACCTTCAGACTTCAATAACACACAAAATAAGAAATGAAGAAGAGCAGCAACAGGATAGAGAGAAAGAGAACACGGCAGCAACAATGGCATCACACGACATTAATACACCGGCCGAAGACAAAGTGACACTAGCTACCATAGCTACGAACCAAGAAAGAGAAATAGAACCTTCGAGAAATTGGGTTTTCACTTTTCTCCTTTCAAATGTCAACCATTTTTATCCTAAGGGACGATTCCAACCTCTTAGAGATTATTGACGCCGGCATCGAAGCTTTCTCTACCAACTGTTCTAAGAGAGAGAAGATAGGGAGAGAGGCGGAAAAGAAGAGAGAGAAGCGGGAGGAGTTAGGGTTTGGCTGACCCATTGCACTGCACGCTTTGCTTTCTCTCTCTCTCTTTCTTTTTTTTTTTTTTTTTAGAAAAAACAGGGGTAGCACGTGCTACCCCTTGTTACTATGTGGCTCCGCCACTGTTTCCAACCAATTGTAAATTAGTTAAGTAAGTATCTACTATATACGTAACAAGGATGTTTGTTATTGCGAAAGATTTGGAGCAAAGTTCAAACCTTGATAGGAATGTGTGGTTGAAATATGATCAAATTAGAGTTTTTATTTGAGCTCAGAGCTATAGTCTTGAAAAAGTTAGTGGTTTAAATGTTTAGAATAGAGGTTCATGAACTTAGTGGTAAAGATGACTACTCTATCACCACCATGCATGTACAACTTAGAAAAAATCCCCAACCCATATATTATCTCAATATTCTTATTATTCATAATTTTTCCTTATAAAAAGTTCTGCACAGCATTGTTTAGTCCATGCCTACAATTAAAATATGTGTTTCCACACAGTGTTATGTTGAATATGCAAGTGTCTCTTTTAACATACGATTCACACTTCGTCTATTTTTGAGCACTATTTCTCTACCTTTTGATAACTTCTACAGGGGAACACAATGTGCGGTGCACTCTTTGAAAATCAAATTGATGAATTTGAAAATGTTTTGAAGAATGAGCATGAGTATGAAATTGTAAATGCTCCTCTAAAGCCAGTAGTAGGGCGTTATGCAACTAGACCTGATGATTGCCAGATGAGCTTTGGTGGCCAAACATCAATCCAGCCAGTGGATCCTACAGCTGAGATAGTACCACCTGCCTACATTCCAATTGATGTTATCCCACACACCAATGACCAAGACGACCGTTTTGGTACTTCTCATAACTATATTACTGTTTTAAACCTAAGCATATACCACTGCTTACACTCTTTGCAAATATTATACAGATGTATTGGGGATTGTTCTGTTTGTTGAAGATACACGTACAATAACAACCACCTATGGAGTGCAGCACCAAGTTCGTGAAATTATCGTAACAGACCATAGGTGAGTTATCCTTCACTATCCCTTGGAATACTTCACAACTGAGGCCTGTTCCTAAAATGTGATTTAACTGTTTTGCAGCTCAGAGCAACCTTTAACCATTTCAGCTTGGGACGATCTAACAGGCCATGAATGTGAACTACTCAAATCTTGGGCTGGGCCATCACTCATCGTCGGTTTCACATCTTTAAAGCCATCCAATCACAAAGGTCATAATACTGTACAAGTTGCCTTTGCAAAGATGCAAGACCACCTAACATAAACATGCTGTTCTTTCTTAACACCCCCCATTTCCTTTGACATTCCCTAATAACTTTTATTTCTATACCACATTAATAATACAATCTAACTATACAACTATTTAAACCACAGTAGTAAAATTCATGGCGTTCATTAGAGATTAGCCAATACAAAATGACAAACAAACTTAGTACATATGTCTACTTTTGATTTATTTGACTTGCCTTTCTCTACATGTTCTTTTTTAAAAGGAAACCACTTAACTACACCTCAACCCCCTGTAGTTGGCTAATATATAGTTCAAAAACCACCACTACACATCTGCTTCTTCTCCAATGCACACATAATACTAAACAACACAGCTTCCACCCTCTGCTTCATAACATTTTTTTGCAGGTTTCTCACTTTCAACAAGCATGGCAACCATGTTTAACCGGAACCCACCTGGAGAAAGAGCAGATGCACTTCGCAAATGGTATTTCTACATGTTGATTTGCATACTTACAATTAGTTATGAAAAGAAATAACTTAACCCTAACTAACCTAAGCCTACTTAACCCTAACTAACCTAAGCCTACTTTCCCTTACAGGGCTGCAGAGAAACGTGAGCTTGTTGCTGATCGACTAGCACGTGTTGTTGCTGTGAGGAATCCACCAGATCACATAGCCATCCTTACACTTGAAGAGATTAAGAAGAAGAAGGTAACATACAAACCTCAAAATCCCATGTTAATGCACAAATCTCTACCCGCAATTTCCCCAAAAAAGTTATAATTCTACATAGTTGAATCTTCCCTTGTGTGTAGGCATAGTTTGATCCTAAAACTTGACTTTCAATCTCGCGTTCTTACTTGTACCCCCCTACCAACAACTTCTTAACCACATGTTTGTGCGATTTTAACTACTGCTTACTATAACCTGCCCAACCAGTGCTTTATATACAGCTTTGCTTTATATTGCAGCCAGAGAATACTCTCCAAGAAGAAAAGTGCTGGGTCCGAGTTATTATACCTGAGCCTGACCGATCTAGAATTGTTCCATATATTGGGTGTAGCAACTGTGGCAAACGCGTTGAAGCAGAATCCGGTGAATCCTACACTTGCAAGTTCTGTGGAAAAGAAAAGTGCACCGCAATGCCAAGGTAAATAAACAAAATAACCATTCCTAAACAGAGCATATAAAAGTTGCTCCTGCCAAACACTCATCTTATCTATGCTTTCTAACTCTTTGTCTGCTTATCAAACAGGATCACATTCAAGTTCGATGCTTGTGATGATACAGATGAAATGACATTCACGGCCTTCACCCAGGAATGTGAGGTGTTGTTCAAACAGCTAGCTACCGACATATATACACAAATTGCCGATGTAAGCCTACCCTCCAAATAAAATCATTCGCCCCCAATTAAGCTACGATGCATAAGCTAATACTCACTAAAAAACATACATATATGTTCAGTCAATTAGTATCAAAATGTTTAATATTACTTTCATCAATACAGTGCATGCCAAAGGTTCCATTAACGTGACCATTCCTAACATGATCTATCAAATTCCATTAGCAACTGTTTTAACTTACACTTTGCAGCATAACCACTAATATTTCAAGCAAAGGCTTCCCCAAACCTACACCTACTGCATGTGTAAAGTAGCAGACTATTATACCATGTACATTCCCATAGTATTAGAATGTTTAGTCTTTACTTCCCACAACAAAGTAACATTAATCCTTTGTTACATTTCAGGGCACCTTCAACTTTGAATGCATTGCTAAAGGGCTAAGCACTACCCACTTTCTTATGCAAATTGGCCCTGCAACTTCCCTTGCAAGAAGCAAGGTCCTTAGCTGGGTCCCTAAGACCATCCGTTGGGAGTGACGCATTTGCTATCATTGAAGTTCTTTTTGCTTTTTTTGGTGGGTTTCTAATAGGAACACTTCCCCCTTTTGGTGATGTCTATGACACTTAAGTTGTGTGTTCCTACAAGACACCTCAAGCACTCGCCATCTCAACATTAGCTCTTAGTTTACATAGGGCAGTGCTTAGCTATTCTACTTAACATCACTTTATGTTGTATTTTTGCTACTGGTTTTGTGCACACTATGCTTATGAACCCCAGCACAAAAAACCGCTAATTGTAATAGTTTTCCAATGAAGGTATAATATAACTCTATTAGTAGTACTTCCTTTGCATTTTACGGAACCCCCATTCGTATATTTCGCTATAAACCAGATTACCCACTACCCTTAGCACTTAGAAGTACTCAAGTACTTCCACCGTAACTACATTCCCCGGGCACTGTATACGCCTTAAGAACAAAAAAACTCCCCATAAGGACAATAATAGTTCCCCGTTTTAGAATATGCAGCTTGATTTAAAATCTTAAGCTTATATATAGTATATTATATATAGTTTAGTTTAGATGCCTTCCACAAACGCTATAGCTCAAAAAAAAAAAAATGCTATCTCTTCCCCAAAATGTTCACGCGCAATTGAGTTCAATCGGGTAATGTGAAAACAATAAGTAGCGGTCACTTAGAACCAGAGGTTCAAGGAAAAGTTGGTTGCAAATTAATTTTGCATCTAAATAAACACTTTCAAATAAAGTAACAACACTGATTATTATGCTCCTAAAAGCACACACTCTATAAACATTTTATGTCCTACATTTACTTTAGATTGAGTATTTTATATACACATTCCAATACTATAGCATTAAGTTACTTGACTACACTATTACTTGCAAACGCCTATTTAGGATTGCTTAAAGTTCAAAACTATACGCAATTAGACATCCAGATCCACAACTCGACTAAACTTGAATGAAATCGCTATGCTCCTTTTTTACAAATAAAGAAGAAGAAAAACACATTTGATTGTTTGCATTCAAATTCAATCAAACTCAAATTACTAACATTCTTAATCCGTACAAAATCCAATTGATACGAAAGCTACTGCACAAAACAATTCTGCTCTACCATACTATCTAACAGCCTATTCTTCCCAACTTATTTTCGGTTCAGTTCGGATCGATTCAAATCCAATAAGTTAAGTTTAACTCATTTAAATTTAGTTCAATTCAATTTAGCCCTTGTTCTTTTAAGCAAAAAACAATTAAACTTAACTAAACTAACCTTAACCAAACTGAACTAGGCTAAACTAAACAGAACTAAATTAAATTAACTTGAATGTACTAAATATATAAATAGTATTTTAACCAATAATAATATGCATATTAAATAAGAATTATAATCATAGGTAAGAATGATGAATAATAATAATAATATTAATCAATAATAATAGTAATACTACTAATAATAATAATAATAAGAATAATAATAATAATAATAATACTACTAATGTGAGAACTAATAATAGCAACCATAGCGATGTTCAACTAAACGGTAAACATTAGTTAGCGGTGTGCGTAAAAAAAACAACTAAAAAAATGGTTCATATAGATTGGAAATGTTGTTGTTGTAAAAGGTTTTATAGTACGACTATCAAACCGATTAAAGACAAGGTCAAACTTGGCATTTACCAGTTTGTTTTTGTAATAATTGGGAAATTGAAAAAGTGACATTGGTTTTTTTTTGTCTGCATAGTTAATAAGCCTTAGTTTTAAAGGCAATCACTTACAAAGCTATTTACAAACCAGCAAAATGATTTCCAACTTCTCCTCTTCCTACATATGAGTGTTCTATTGTTTGCCCAAAAAAGAATACACTTTCACCTAGCAATTGCATACATATTTCCATACTAAATTAACCACTGTACATTTGCCTTCATAGTCCCCCAAAAAAGCAAAAAAAGGAAATACTGCTCATGTTCAGCATGTTGGAGAAGCTAACGATCTTTTGCTCTTCTTTGTTGAATGCCTGCTATTGGGGTTCGTTTGAAAGCTACAAGAAGATGTAGACAATTAGTAAGCAAATATAACTAATGAAGTATAGCAACTTGGAGTGGTTATAAAAAGCAGAAATGTTATGTAACAAGAAATGACAGACACCAAGAGATGAAAGTGAAGGAAAATAAAAAAACGAACAATCAAATAGGAATGTTATGTAACAATCAAATTACAGACACCAAGACCTAAGGGTGTAATTAATTCAGCTGCCTTGCCGCTGTGCCCCTTGCTAAGAGACTGATAGACCTTGATAAGCTAAAGTTAAGCTTAGCATATGGAACACATCAAATAGGAATGTTTAGTTCAAAAGCTAACAAACACTAAACTCATTCTTAGAACTAATAAGATCTATAGTTACTAACTTACTATGCATTGGCCTAATCAGGAGGTTTCATCAATTGATATCCATCAATGTACAAACATTCAAGCTAAGATGCACGAACAATAAAGAAAGTAACAGCATTTAGTTGTAAGCAAATAATCTAGATCTCATGAAATCTTACTTGAAGCCTCATATTCTAAGACAAGATCAACTCCAGATACACCAACATTTACAAATTACAATCACAACAACACTTCCCTCTTCTCCATATTTAACATAAATTATTCAAGCAGAATTAAAAATAGGAATTCACTAAAAGTACAAGTGTAGACGAAAATTTTAAAAAATAGTGATGAACTTAAATTCAATGACTAACATTTTGCTCAATTTCAAGCATCTTCAACACTTTCAAGTTCACCTTTCGCTTTCTATAATTGGAGTTAAAATCATACAACCAAAAACAAATTTTAAAACAATAATAGATCGGGAAACAAGAAATCAAACCCAAATCAGACACACAATACTACTCAACTACATTAAATCAAATCTAACATAATTCAACCAAGACGCCATCACCACAACATAATTCAACCAAGATGCCATAACCACAACATAAACAACACCATCAACTACATTAAATCAAATCTCGAGTCCTAACTTTTCATCAAACATGTGTTGCTCAACTACATTAAAAAATGCTAAATAGTTTAAACTCAAGCATAAATGTATTTACTCTATGGGATTATACTCATACCTAAGGCTAATTTGCCTTTTTGCATACAAAAAAGCAGGGCATGTCGTCAGAGTCTTGATCATCAGGGTCTTCATTGTCGGAGTCTTCATCGTCGGAGTCTTCATCATCGCAGCCTTCGTCAGCAGACCATTCAATGTAGTCGGAGTCTTCGGAACAATAATTTATAGGATAGGCAGGATGTAATTCCCCATCACTACCCTCAAAATACATATCAGCCGGTTTGCGATGTACCTTAAATGAACCACTCCCAATGTGTCGGCTTCCCGATTGCAATTTCTCCTTTTTAACTGGATTTCCTGTGTTTGGTATCGGTGTTTCAAACATTTTTTCTTTGCCCTTCCCTATGGGTGTTTTTTTTTGCACTTTCTCTTTCCATTTACCAGAATTCGGTTCACGAATACTTATGCCCTATTCTGGTTCGTGTGTGGGAAGACGTGCTTTCGCGAGTCGGGGTAATGGGGACCTAAAAGGAGGGACACCGAATTTTCTTTCAGCTTCTTCCATAACTTCTTGCAATGCTTCGAGCGATTTCTTGCTCAATTGTTTGCCTGCTTCGCGAGAATAGTACAGTTTCCAGGCGTACGGACTGCCGTCGCAGATTGCGTTTGCAAGAAGCCTACAGAGGTGAGCTTCTTCTTCTGTTTCAGCAGCAGTGGCTGCTTTCCTCAGTGGATCTATGTTTATGAAAGATGCCATTTTTTGTGGAGAATTTTAGGGTAAAAAAGTTTGGAAGGAAGGTGAAGAACATGAACAGAGAAGAAGGAAAGGGTTTGGGGATGGAGGTTTCAAGCTTTTCGGTTTTACATTGGCTTTTAAGGAAAGGTATTTGTATAAAGCGTTTGTTTTTTGTTTTGCATTGGGTATTAGTTATAATTAACGCACACTTTGCTAGAATTTCCTTTTGAATTAAGTGGCCTTCTAATAGAAACATCAACCTTTCGTTTTATTTGTAAAAAAAACAAGTCATGTATTCCTATGCAACACCCCTACTGCACTAGCATCAACTCATGAAATTTGTACTCCTAACTTTTCTGTTTTATCTTATCAAGTTGGACTAACTATTTAAAGTTCAATTAACTATGTTTATTTAGTTGAATTCCACAATGACACCCAACAAATTACGAATTACGAATAATTTGTACTAATTACAGCCAACAAATTACGAATATCACAATAACACTATTTTGGGGTGCCGCGCGCGTAGGAAGAAAACAAATTCACAAGCATTTCTAAAATGCAAACCGTTTATGGAGATATGCTAACATTGCAAACTTATCAACAATAACTTCTACATTTGCCTTTTTTTGTCTTTAAAATCATTAACATCTTGCCTACATTGCTCTAACCAGGAGCATGAGTCTTATAGACTTAAAGTTATCCAAATTGCGCAAATTCTACAATATCTGTAACACAATAAACATACATCTACACTTTGTTTCATAGCGTGCAAAACCATTTTACTATTTTGAGGCACCTAATCGACTACAAATAGCACCATTTTACTATTTCGGATAATAATACAATGCATACAAAAACATGTAGCTGTGTGATCAGTCTTAGTTCAAACACATATTCTCCGTGGTGTGTTTACCACCTATTTAAAATCAATTGCAGACAAATGGTACCATACTAATTACACCTAAGGAATTATGAATAACAATTACACTATTTTGGGGTGCCGCGCGCGTAGGCGCGCGGTGCAACAACTAGTAGAAAGCAAAAATGTAATATTACAACTAATCCTTTATTTATTTATCTACGGTTTTTTCACCAAATACCTCTGACAAAAAATTTATTCACCAAATACTCCAACTTTTTAAAATTTGCCATATACCCCTGACTTTTAACAAAATTCACCAGATACCCCAAATCTTTAAAAAATTACCCACAATACCCTTTTGACTAACGGATGTTAGTACTCTGTTAACTAATTAACTAATTAACCATAAAACCCCTAAATAAACCTAATTAAACCCTAAATTCTCCTTAACCCAACCCCAACCCCCCAACCCTACCCCCAAACCCTAGACCCACCAGTCCCACCACCCAGTCCCACCACCCAACCCAACCCCACCCCCTCCCCTCTCCCTCCCCGGCAATCCCCGCAGACCCCCTTTCCGACAGCCCCCCTCCCCTCGCCTCGCTCTCGCCTCCCCTCCCCCTCCTTCCCTCGCGCCTCCCCGTCCCTCGCGCCTTCCCTCCCTCACTCTCGCCGGCATACCAACAACTATAATACTAACAAAGCGCAAAGCTAATGTTTCGTTAATATCAAACATCTAACTTTTAAGCTCGAGGACGAACTTTGTTTTTAAGGAGGAGTAGATGTAATACCTCGAATTTTTAGAAGTTATTTTATTATTTATTAAGGTTTAATATTATTTTCACCTTAAAATTATTTTTTTGATAATGCGATTTTATTTGATAACTATGTTTATTAAATTAATGATTTCATTTAGTTTGATTTATTCAACAAGTTTAAAATAAATCATTTACTTGTTTTATTATTCATTTCATTATTTCTAAATAAATTAAACTCTTTAAATTTGGTTATGGGTATCTTTGTACATGTGTCCATCCATTTTTAGCAATCCAAAGCCCAAATACCAAGTCCATAGTCCATATGCCTTTTAGCCAAAAAGAAAAAGGAAAATAAATAAAATAAAAAAAAGGATTTTTTAACTAGAATAATACAAACTTTTGCCCACTCTCTCGCAATAATACAAACTTTTGATTATTATTGAATAATACAAACTTTTGTAAAAAATTCCTCCAATAGGGCATGACCGGTTCTTAACTTGTTATAGGAGGTCACTAGCTGACGTGGCACGAATCAGACCACGTGTTGTTATTCCATTGGTTGTTTTTTAAAAAAAATAAAAAACAAAAAAAGCTTTTTTCTTTTTTTCCTCCTTCCTCTCCACTGGTTTCTTTCCCCCTTTCCCACCATGTCCCATGCCCTGCTTTTCCGCTCCCCACCCCCATTACCACCCCCATCCCCACCCTAAGAAGATCTGATAAAAAACTATAGCTCGCAAATCAAAAATCCCCAAAAAATAAATCATCATATCAACAAAAAAAACCCAGGAACAATCCAAAAATGTTGAATATTCAAGAAATACCTTCCCGGAATCAGCTCCGAGAGACGGATCGGAGTGACCTCCATTAGCGGATTCTTGGTTAGCGAAGTCTTCGTAAGAGCATAATATATCATCGAAAGCAAAATCGAAGCGTTTGGAACCCGAGTTAGGTCGATCGGAAGATCCAGACGCCATGAAAACACAAAAGAAAAGCTCGAATTGGCGAAGAATGAATTGATTACTGGAGAAGGAGAAGAAAAAATGGTTGAGGCGAAAGTTAGGGCTTGATGTTTGTATTTCAGGGGTAAGGGAGTGGAGGGGGTGGTTTTCGAGGCTGGGGTGGTTGGAATTGGTGGTTTTCTGGGGTGGCTGTGGGATGGGGGAGACGGACTAGGGTGGTTTCGGTGGTGGTAGTGGGATGGAGGAGATGTTGGGGGGTTGGGGTGGTTCAGGTGGGTGGTGGGTAGGGCGTGGGAAGGTTGCCATGTCCGGTGGGTTTTCGGTGGGTTGTTTTCAGGGTTGGTGGTTGTGGGGTGGGGGGGGGGAGGGTCTGAGGTGGTTCAGGTGGTTCAGTGCAGGTGGGTGGGGGGTTGGGGAGGAGGGAGAAAGAAGAAATATCATTTTGTAATTTTTTTTACCTGTTTTACAGGTTACAAGTCAACTTGACCTACTAGAGGAATTTTGGCCTAAAGTTTGTATTATTAAAAAATAATCAAATCGTTATTTCACTAGGAACACTACAAGAGGGGGGGGGGGGTGAATTGTAGTGTGGAACTTATTGCCCAAATAATGCGGAATTTAAAGGAACTGAAAGTGCAAGAGAGATTTTTACGTGGAAACTACTTGTCTAAATAAAAGAAGAAAAACCACGACCTACTCAGGATTTAAACTCTTCACTATAATAGGAAATCTTCTATGATTCAACCTATACATACTCAAGTTCCACTCGGAACTCCAACTCTCTCACAATCTCCACTCTATACTCTAGACTTAACTCTAAGTCTTTCAAGAGTCCCACAACTCTTTACAAAAGGTTTACTCAAACCCTTCACCCCTAGATAGACTTCACCCTAAGTCTACGCATACACAATAAGAACTTACTCAAGTTCCTAACTCGAACTTACTCAAGTTCCTAACTCGAACTTGATACAAGAATTCACTCAAACCCTTTACCAATCCCATTACAAGAGTTCACTCAAACCCTTTAACCCCAAACTCAAATACAGATGCTTGATAATTTGGTTTAACTCTAGTATATAGAACTAAATAACAGTAAAGGAACATGACACTCGTAGGAACTTGAAACTCAAAGGAACTGACTCAAACAAGGAATAGAAAATATATTTCTTTTGTAACGCTATTCCTTAAGCCAAACTTATGGAATGACATAAGTCTAACACTATGGAAAGACACTAGTCATACACTATGAAATGACACCAGTCAGACAATTTGAAACTCAATTGAACTTGTATATTTATAGCAATCTTTTAGAATGAACGTGGGATTAATCATGTGTTAGTGGTTAAACCATTATCCCATGATGTTCCTTCCACGGAGGAACACGTTCCTCAATCATCCCATGATCTCCATGATCACTGTTAAACGTGGGAGTGTTTTTAGTTACTGCTCCTTAATTTTAGCAACCACTTTAAGCATTACTTGAAAATTTGATTTAATTAAAAACATATTAATTACTAAATCTGAATAAATCATTTTAATAAAAAATATTATCTTTAAATTTCTTCCGTAAAAATCGAATAATATTTTTATTATCTTTTGAAAAATAAAATCTTTTCCTTAAAAAGATTTTCCATAAAATCAGATTTTTCCTTAAATAAAACATTTACCTAGAATCTAGGCATTATTTACTCAAGTGACATAAATGAACCGTTGTAATGATCCATCCTAAGTCTAGTTCCTTTTAATAGTTAGTTCCTTTAACTTAGATTAAAGACTACCACGTCTGTTCCTTTAGAGAGGAACATACAGACAATTTCTTTAACAATACTATTATACGTATTAAAATCAGGTCTTTTTTTTCCAAAAACTGAAAAGATAAAATTAAAATAATTAAAATCAGATTCCTAAAGAAACCCATTTTATTAAATCTATTTTATTAAAAACTAAAACTTATCTTTTATTTTAAAACTAAAACTTATCTTTTATTTTAAAACTAAAATTATCTAAACAACAATGCTATTATTTATAAATATTAACCACGTAGAGATTTATTAAGAAATAAACTCTTAATAAATTCTTATAGATTAAATATAATAATATGCATCAGATTTATTGACTCTTAAATACTTTTGACTCTAAGTTCCACGAGTTCCTTTGACCTTACGAGTTCCTTTAGACCTTGTTCCATTACCTTTCATGTTTCCATATACTTACATGAATCCTAGAAAATAAACTCATATTTTCTGCCTTCATGCTCCATGCTGCTCCAACTCAAGAACCGCATGTTGATAGCTCCACCTTTGGAACTTCAGTGTGCTAGTTCCTTTAAGAAACTTCGCACTCATAGTTCCTGCTCAGGAACTTCTTGTTTCCACTCTGAAACGTTATATTGCTGCTCCCACTCAAGAACTGCTCTAGAAATGTTCCTCATAGGATGTACCTAGGAACCCTCTATTTGTGTTCCTTATAGGAACTCTTTTAGGAACTTCACTTGTTGGAAACCTTCATGATGTGATATATTCAACCTTTGATGACTTGTTTCATGTTAATGTAATATGCACATCTCAAACACACATGTTAGTTAGATAATCATCATTTGTTTACAATCATCAAAATACTACATGACTCAACAATTTCCCCTTTTTGATGATGACAAACAAATGATGCTTATCACAATTTAAGCAATAAACGATGTACTTTAATTCCCCATGATAAGCAAGTCATGCATGTATATGAAGGAAATATCAATATAAATAAACATATCCTACAAAGAACGTTCATCATAGAAGGATATAGACTTAACTATATTTGACATAAGCATCATACATATTCTTCCCCCTTTTGTCATTATCGAAAAGGATCATCTTGCACATATTTATTTTAGGTAAATCATATACACATTATTTTATATGCTACACTTACCACCATCATGGTTAAGCACTTTTAGTCCCAAAAGCCTCAATAATCTCAGTTTTCAAACTTAGGATGCATGTGCTACACAAATTTCCAACTCACAATCCAAAGACCCAACTTCAAAAACCATCGAAGGAACTTGACAGGTAAGAAAATAAAAGTCAAGCAAAAATCAATTTTGAAAGTCAAGAATGGATAAAGAGATAGGACATTGTAATATCCGGCTCAAAGAAATATGAAAGAAGTTTGTGGAAAATTTTAGTAAAAGGAACTTGAGATATATTGTGTGCTCTATGGTTTAGACTTATAATAAGAGGTTCTCAACAATAATTATAGTTAATCACTTCACCTCACACTTTTTAAATCTCTGTCAAACCCCACACACATACCTTGATATATATCTATCAAGTTCACTTTACTTAACTAATCAGCCATGAGGAACTCATTGAGTGAAGAAACTTGAACGAATTCAATAGTCAAGTTCTTTCAATCATTTGCTTATGTTCCTCTTCTCAAATCATCAAATCCATGAGTAAGCATTTTCACAACCATATATATGAGATATTGAATTCTAGAAAATAATAAAGATTGGATCACCCTTGTTTACTTTTTTTCTTTTTTCTTTTTTTTTATTTTTACAATGGTGTCATTACAAGATGTTGTACTTTTCCTAGAATGTCACATTTACCTACCACAAAGAAGTTAACATATATATCGATTCCTTCCTTATTCCCCCTGAGTTCTTTACTGTTCCTTCATCATTAGGAACTTATATGAGTAGCTCCATCTAATGATATATCTTTCTGAGCATCAATTGTTAAAACATATAATACTTGCTTCTCACTTCTTCCTTAACTCCCCCTCAAAATGTATTTACCATTTATCACTCTTTATGTATCATTGAACCATAAAAAGTCATGAATTTTAATTTAGAGCACACGGGAATTAGGATATTTGAAGTGACAGGATATGAATGGAATGATAAATTAATTAATCAAAGGGTGTTTGAAGAAATGTGGTGTGAACTGTTGATAGTTGGCTAAGAGTAGGTTTGTTCCCTCTAAAAGTTAAATGAAATGAAATAATTAAGGGAATTTACCATCTTGTTCCAACAAGGTTTCTTTCTTTGTATCTTTGGCAACTTAGGACTTTCATGTTTGCCAGCATCCACAATTCTATTATGAGACTCTAACACTCTTAGGCAAGGGAATATGCCTTTACGACACAAAAATTAAGTGTAACATATTTACTCTAGTGTGCATATAATCACTTCAATTTTAGTATATGTAAGAACCCAATTTGACAAAACTTTTGGAAAATAACATGTTTATGCTCAAGTCATACTTCATTAAGTCTTGTTCCTCTAAACAGTCCATGAATAGATGAAATTATAAAGAACATATATTCACATAATCTAAAACAAGACTTTTAAAATTTATGCATTCAGATTAATAAATTTTAACAATGTAATATATTAATGTGAATAGGAACATCATAACTTAAGTCATATTTCACCATGAATATAGAATTACCTCAAATACTGACTTCCATCATTTTGATGTCTTCACATCTGATGGATACTTCCATTCCAACTTGACTCATACTCATCGTTCTTCAAAAGTTCCTTGACATGTTTTTGTCATAATATCATTATGCTCCAAAAGAGTAGTTGAGTTCCCTTATCATGCTCGTGTACTCATTTGCGTATAAGGTTAGCAAAAACTCTTGCATAAAATAGTTAGTGTACCAAACATATTATCCATATTACGATGTACAACTACTAAGTCAATTCCTCTTGAAAACAGAAATTATTGTTAATTTTGAAATCATTTTTCAAGAAGAAACTTGATGTTGTTCCTCGTTGATTTTCAGAAAAAAAAATTCTTTTGAACACATTGAAAATCTATTTGGAACGTCCTAAATATCATGTAAGAAAAAAAACAATTAGAATTCTAATGGCTTCTAGACTAGCAACAGGAGTAAAGGTTTCTTTATAGTCAATTTTCTTCTTGTTGATTATAACCTTTTACTACAAGTCTAGCTTTGTTCCTAACAATTGTTCCATACTCATCTAGTTTATTTCTAAACACCCAGTTTAAGCCAATTTTTTTTTTTTGGTTAGAAGAAGGAACTAGATGTCATACCTTGTTTCTTTCGAACTCATTTAATTTAGCTTGCATGGCAGTGATCCAATCAGAGTCAATTAGGGATTTTTCATGATTTCATGGTTCCATCATTGATAGGAACGCATGAAATGCACAAAAATTCCTTAACTGAAATCTAGTTTGCATACCTTTGGATATGTCACTTTTTATGAGTTTCACTGGATGAGATTTCTGATGTCTCCAAGGTTTTGGTTGAAACTCCTTGTATAAAGTTTCTTTGCCTATGTCTATGTGAATGAGCCATAGGAATACTTCTTATGTTCCCGTTAGAATCAAGAAACTCGATTGTTGGAACTCTTTGTTCCTACTAATAGTGTAGGAACTCGCTTACACATATTCATTGAGTTAAAATTTATTTGATGAACCTGAACTTGATTTTCATTTTTAAGCTCTTTTCCATACGTTCATATAGCTGACTATTATTACTTTCTAGAGTGACATATTTCATATTAAGAACTCTAGCTGCACAGAAACTTGTGAGTTCAACATAACAAATAATAATCATCTTTGACCTGTTTATTGGGAACAAACAAGTTAGTCTCATAATAAATATGTCAACTCTTCATAACACATTATATATCATTTTGCTATAAGCTCTTTGTGTTTAACAATTAGAGGTGCATTTTAACACTACCTCATCGCTTCTATTTTTAAAGTTCTTTAGATGATTCTTATTGCTATTATTTCCAAAACAGTGAAATCAAATGCTTAAGAACATAATACCAGTGTTTTCTCCTTTGAAGATGTCATAAGATGTCTTGTTGATCAACTTATAATCATCCTTTGTTGATGATTTAGCAAGTGATATCGATTGTTTTTTTTACTTGTTCCTTGTTCCTATAATCAAGTTCCTTGGTCTAAGTTTGTCAACCATGATGAAGTTAGAATGTTATTATTTTGATAGATAAGATCATCATTAATAACGACTAGTCATGTCATGTTGTTAGGAACCAAATTGAGATCCACAAAGTATGTGCTCCCTACTTGATTCCCTTCAAGTATGACATTTCTAGCTTTTTTGATGACGTAATCTAATTTCAAAACAACCAGAGTTAGTGAGCTTTAAAAACTGTAAACATAATGTGCTTCATTAACTCGACAATAAAGATATATACAATGAAACAAGAACTTAACTTACCAACATTTGATAATTAAACAGTCTAACCATTTTCCGTTGGTTTCTGAAGCTACAGTTCCTTCATCATAAGCATATAGCGAGAGTAATGTTGATTTGTCTATCATCATATGCTTGGAACCACTAGTGGAAAAAAAAGCAGTAGGGCTGCGCTGAAAATGGCATGTAGGGCTGCGCTTATTGAGGGCAACCCTTTCCATAGCAGCCCTTCACTTTTCAAGTAGGGCTGCGCAAGTCCAGCGCAGCCCTTCAACTAGTTGACAAAAGGCGCAGCCCTTCAAGTAAGAAGGGCTGCGCTTGTTCTAAAAAGCGCAGCCCTTTTATGAAAGAAGGGCTGCGCTTTTTCAACTAGCGCAGCCCTTCAAACATAGAAGGGCTGCGCTAGTTCAAACTAGCGCAGCCCTTCTCCTACTTTTTTTTTATATATATAATTCTGCACCTGCTGCATGCTGTTCTGACCTGCACACACAGCCCCCACCCCCAGCCCCCACCCTCAGCCCCCACCCCAGCCCCACCACCAGCCCCCCTATGCCCACCCCACTCCCCACCTCCTCCCACCCCAGCCCCCACCCACCAGCCCACCCCACTGCTCTGCCCAGCCCCCACCCACTGCCCACCCACCAACCCACCCCTGCACCCCATCCACAGCCACCCCCACCACCCCACCCAAAACCTCCCTTGGACAAAAAAAAAGCAAATTAATACGATAATATATGACAAGTGGAGAAAGGTAATAATTAACTTCATAATTATTTAATAATGTAAAAAGTGTACATAGGATTGATAGAAACTATACATTCGAGCTAAATCTCATCCTATGCAATCATCGGTAATGTGGGACGCCAACTTATCCCGAACTTCATCAATTTCTTTTTGGTGAAGTTCCTCAAACGTGGTGTGGAATTCGCATAAACCTTGCAAAACAACCAAGGAATAAACACATATAAGAATTCAATCATTTTACCGTAGTTAGTACTTCTAAAAATGACATATACCTTCCCGAAATTCAATCAAAATCAAATGCAAGCCTAAAAGTCTACACACTAGTTATAATATATCTCATATAATCATGTTCAAAGAAAATTTGGGGTTAAATGACTTATAAGTACATTTTGGGAGCGAAAAGGCCAAAATAGGCCGGAAATGGCCTTTTCGTTCCCGAAATGCAACCAACAACATATGCAAGCCTAAGAATCTACATACTAGTTATATTATGCCTCATATAATCATGTTCAAAGAGAATTTGGGGTTAAATCACTTCATAAGTACATTTTGGGAGCGAAAAGGCCAAAATAGGCCGGAAATGGCCTTTTCGTTCCCAAATGCAACCAACAACAATGCAAGCCTAAGAATCTACATACTAGTTATATTATGCCTCATATAATCATGTTCAAAGAGAATTTGGGGTTAAATCACTTCATAAGTACATTTTGGGAGCGAAAAGGCCAAAATAGGCCAAATAGGCGGAAATGGCCTTTTCGTTCCCGAAATGCAACCAACAACATATGCAAGCCTAAGAATCTACTACTAGTTATATTATGCCTCATATAATCATGTTCAAAGAGAATTTGGGGTTAAATCACTTCATAATACATTTTGGGAGCGAAAATGAACAAACAGCAATTGGAAACCTAAAAGTTACATACCTTTGAAGATCACCAACATCTTTGCAATAGTTGATGATATCGAGCATGAACCTCATGATGTAATACCCACACGCACGTCCACCTTCTTGTACCGGACACAAATTCACCAAAGATGCAATAAATGACATGTTAGATGTGTATTATGTGTTTCTATTGGATGCAAAAAATTACTCATGTACCTCGACTAAATACCAAACAGGAGTTTTTCTTGTCGAAGTCCAGATGCATACCTTCTTCATCACACTACATCAATAATTATTATAAGATTAGATGTACATTTAATATTTAATAAGCTAAGTGTGCATATAGTTTCGATTAGGCTACCTATTTAACAATGATTTGACTAGTAAGGACCGTATTGTTCCTTTAGCAAAGAATCAAAGTGGTAGACTTCGTTACGTGACAAACATATTGCAATCAGTGTCCAATGGTTCCTACAACAATAAAAATGTTATTTTATCGATTGAACAACTAATAGGTCAATTTAATTAATTAAAAAGTGAGTTTAAGAAGCATACGATTCAATGTAAGGAAGAAGAATGATCTTATATCCACTACGAGAACATGCGTTCAAAGATTCCTTGAGATATGCTTTCACCTCCTCTTCGTCTCGTACAAAGCTTGGACATAACCAACAAAACATTAGCTGACTAGATTGCCTCAAATCATTGTATAATAGCCTGAGAATTCATATTGATAAAAATAAAACTTACTTATTATGAAGTTATTATTAGTTGGATTGAATACTACTTAATTAAGGCATATATGTATATTTATTATTAATTTAAATATACTAATAAAGTATTACCTCATGAATGTTTGTATCCATGGAAACATTCAACTCTTTCCCAAGTAAGAATTCTTTAATATCAACCTTAGAAATGAAGGTCGATGTTTCCTCAATGTAGTGGAATTGGTGGTCCGACAACTTAATCTCAATCAATGCTTCATCGTCTGCATCGCCAATGCACTCATGTAGCCAGAAGCACGGTTGAGTAAGGCCTTGCACCACCTCCATATCCGTAATGAGTGGAGACTTTGCCGTAGAAACATTTACTTGGGCACGTCGGCCTCCCTGAGGTGAAGCTACCTTCTTTCCCTTCCTGTCGGCCTTCCCCGAACCCTAGTAATTAGTTAAATAAAAGATATTACTGACAATCATATATAGGAACTATAAAAGAAAACTATGTATATAACTTATGTTAGACATTGTACCTGATCTGATAACCGCACCAATGCACGCGGCCATAGAATATAACTGCCAAGGGCATCAGACAATAACTGTACACCAACTCCTGCATTCGGCAGCGGAAGAGGAAATGCTTCGAAACCGGGCACAATGTCTGAAACGCTGACCACATAGTGAATATCAGCGACTGGCTGGTTGTGCAATCGTACCCGGTCCCTAGGGGGCTGTACAGATCCATAAGCCACGATAATGAAACTACCATGACCATCTCCTTGATTTATAGCTCACATGGTGTCTTTCCTTTAAAAAAAAACTCTATTCATAGTTAGTCTATGAAACAACATATTTAAGAACAATAGTTGTGATATTAAATGATTACCGTGACAATGGATGAGGCTGCGTAGGAACAGGCTGCGCAGGAACACGCCCTGGAAAGCACCAAAAGTCGGTAAGCCCATCTGCGCTAAAATGACGTTGGAATTCTGAGTCATCTCCGCTCTGAGCTCCTCCCGAAGCTCGGCTTTCATAGCCTCCACATCTATGGCACTGCTGAATTGACACTAGAGGCACTGGATCTTGACGTAGAGGTGTATTGATCACCATACACCTTTCTCACCCCGAGGCGGACACCTCCTACGCCCCTCACACGTCCATACTGGTCCCGTCCTAGAGTCTCGTGTAAGGCATCAACTTGTCCTCTAGGAGTGAACTCACCAGTTGCCTCCTTTTCCTTCAAGCCAATCTGCATAAGGATAAGAGAGAAATACTCGTGAGCGCAAAGTTATATTATTATGTAAACCTTATCAAAAACTTATAATATGTACTTACAATGGCATTAGCTATCTGTTTTGTTCGGGATCAGGTATGACTCTCTGTCCCTTTGCATCAACCCATCATGCATGGAACACCACCAATCGAGCTCTATCTGGTTGCCGCTGTGCAACTGTCGTCGTAGAGCTAGTGCCCGATGTCGTGGTCGACGCAATCGTGGGGTAATGGTGTACATCCACGATTCTCTCGCCTGACCATACGACTGAGCACCCAGATGGTGATAGTGCTTCCTAGCTTTTGCATTCGCGCTATTTTTAGAACCATATGCCTGAAACAACAAATATAAACAAAGGTTAGATATGATGTTATACAATAATATTGGATCTAAAAGTATTAAATCTTAGCTAGTAAAAAATTCTTACAAAGCTTCTGGGGTTGTTTTTTGTTTGACAAATGCATCCACTCCTCGCGCTGTGATATGCCTCCATATCTGATATGGAAGCTTGGAGGGATCCTCAAATGATGTGCCCTGTGAAGCCTCAGAAGAAGGTGTTGCTCCCCCGTCGTAGATCTTCTTCTTCTTTGTTCCCCGACTTTTCTCCTCTTCGTGATCCACCCCGACACTAGCTTGGCCTTGAAGTCTCGGAACCTCCGGGCAACCGTGGATAGAAACAAATCCTTCTTCGCTTCATCATTTGGAATATGGAATTGATTCTACAAAGAACGCATTTCACAAATTAGTAAATACTTCCTCCGTTTCTAAATAAGTGCAACATTTGCATAGTGTTTACTATTCACAGTTTAAACTTTAATTAGCTTTGGTGATTCACATTTTAGGAAAAACATAGTCATGCGGGATCTTGTTGGACTCGTCTGAATGTGAATTTTTTTAATATCAACTTTTTATAATTTTTACTTATTGATAATTGAAGATATTAATGGTTAAAATAATGCATTGGCAAACGTGAAAACAAGAAATGTTGCACTTATTTAGAAACGGAGGAAGTATTACATAGTATATTTAACTAAAGTGTTAAGATTCTAAACGTAAATGTACGCGAATCTTACCATAGTATCTTCCCAAATCATCTTCTTCAAAGTCTCGGGGACCTCTTTCCATGAGTGGAGAATGGAGAGCTTATGCATGCAAATCCCAACTTGCATGGCATACTTTTGATGCCACTTTCCACAAGGTTGCCCTAAATCATCGTAATCCAAAGTCATTAGGGTGTGTTTCCCTAATGACTTTGTAGTTCCCCTTCCTTTCCTCTTTTTCGTGTCCAAGTTCTTACTTGGCTTTTGTAAACCTTTTTCTTCACGGCGAGCCATAACCAATTGCCGCTGTTCTTTCTCTGATCGTAACACTCATCCTTGGTAGTGTGTTCCGCACTCGTATCCGTATGCACCTCCACCATGTCCCTGAAATTGTACAAGCATACGCATTAAAAAAAAAATTAAACATTTAGGGCGGGAGGGGGTGGTGCAGTGGGGAGGGGGCAGCAGTGGGGAGGGGGAGCAGGGGAGGGGGAGGAGGTGCAGCAGGGGGAGGGGGAGGGGGAGGAGGTGCAGCAGGGGAGGGGGCAGCAGTGGGAGGGGCAGTGGGGGAAGGGAGCAGTGGGGGGGGGGCAGTGGGGAGGGTGTGCAGGGGAGGGGGTGTGCAGTGGGGAGGGTGTGCAGGGGAGGAGGGGAAGGGGGTGCAGGGGGGGCAGCAGGGGGGGCAGCAGGGGGTGCAGGGGTGGGGAAGGGGGGTGCAGGGGTGGGGAAGGGGGTTGCAGGAGGGGTGCAGGGGTGGAGCAGGGGTGCAGGGTGGCAGCAGGGGTGGCAGCAGGGGGTGCAAGGGGTGGGGAAGGGTGTGCAGGGGGTGCAGGGGGTGGGGAAGGGGGTGCAGGTGGGAGCAAGGGGAGGGGGTGGGGGGGGGGGGGGGGGAGGGGGGGGTGCTTATCGAGCGAGCCGAGCCCGAATAGCACTGGCTCGGCTCGAGCTCGTTTATAATTTCCCAGGCTCGGCTCGGCTCGTGAGCTCGCCGAGCTTGGGAGAGCCGAGCTCGAGCTCGGCTCGTGATGGAAATTTGGGGCTCGAGCTCGGCTCGCGAGCTCGTTTAGGCTCGACTAATGAGCTCGGCTTGGCTCGAAGTAGGTGACCTTGTTCACTCACCCATCATATGCTTTTATAACTTGATTTCGCTCTTAGCATTGCTAAGATTTCAATGTGGGACTTCATGGTTTGTTAAAGAAAAACAAACTCACTATCCCCATTTCAATGTGGAACTTTATGTTTTGTTTAAGATAAACAAACTCATTCTACATATGCTTATATAACTTGGAATCCCTCTTAGCATTGCTAAAATTTCAATGTGGGACTCCATGTTTTGTTAAGAAAACAAACTCATTATACCTTGTTTTGTTTACATATGCTTTTATAACTTGGAATCCCTCCTAGCATTGTTAAAATTTCAATGTGGGACTTCATGTTTTGCTAAAGAAAAAATTATCAAATATTTTAAGGATTAAATAATCAACTATTTAAAATTATACTTCATTCCCTCTATGAAGAAAATAAAGTATAGTTTTTGTTTCCCAACCAAGGAGATACAAAATTAAACTTTAAGTTGAAGTAAGGAATAGTAGCTATTTAAAAGAAAATAAGGTTGATCCTTGTTTTCTTAACCAATGTGGGACTTTAGTGCCTAGTGGAGTAGAGGTGAAGTTGGTCACAAATTAAAATATATAATTTGTAATCTAAATTAAAATATAAATTAGTATTAAATTTTTTTAATATAAAATTTTTTTTAATATAAAATAATAAACGAGCTGCTCACGAGCTTTACGAGCCGAGCTTTGCCTAGCTCGGCTCGGCTCGTTTAAGTCTCGAGCCGAGCTTCAACGAGCCGAGCTTTGACCGAGCTTTGACCGAGCCGAGCCCGAGCTGCTCGCGAGCTTGTCAGGCTCATTATCACCCCTAGTGTACACGGGGAGGGAAAAGGCCAAATAGGCCAAAATAGGCCGGAATTGACCTTTTCGTTCCCGAAATGCAACCAACAACAAATTAAAGCCTAAAAATCTACATACGAGTTACATTTAAGTACATTTTGGGAGCGAAAAGGCCAAAATAGGCCAAAATAGGCCGGAAATGGCCTTTTCGTTCCCGAAATGCAACCAACAACAAATTAAAGCCTAAAAATCTACATACTAGTTACATTATACATCATATAATCATGTTCAAAGAGAATTTGGGGTTAAATCACTTCATAATACATTTTGGGAGCGAAAAGGCCAAAATAGGCCGGAAATGGCCTTTTCGTTCCCGAAATGCAACCAACAACAAATTAAAGCCAAAATCTACATACTAGTTACATTATAATCATATAATCATGTTCAAAGAGATTTGGGGTTAAATCACTTCATAAGTACATTTTGGGAGCAAAAGGCCAAAATAGGCCGGAAATGGCCTTTTCGTTCCCGAAATGCAACCAACAACAAATTAAAGCCTAAAATCTACATACTAGTTACATTATACATCATATAATCATGTTAAAGAAATTTGGGGTTAAATCACTTCATAAGTACATTTTGGGAGCGAAAAGGCCAAAATAGGCCGGAAATGGCCTTTTCGTTCCCGAAATGCAACCAACAACAAATTAAAGCCTAAAATCTACACTAGTTACATTATACATCATATAATCATGTTCAAAGAAATTTGGGGTTAAATCACTCATAAGTACATTTTGGGAGCGAAAAGGCAAAATAGGCAAATAGTTACAAATTGGAGAAATTACACGACCTGAGTTTATGTCTCATGATTTATTGAGCTTCCGCCTTTCTTAGGATCCTCAAGTACATGTATCCCTTCCGTGTGATCTACACGCATATATTCTCCGACATATTTACATCATCTTCCACAGAATTTCAGGATAGGTAAAGGGGGGAGGTCCTCAAATGCATCATATTCTTCCTCATTATCAACATCACCAATACCGAGGATACTCCTTTTACCAGGTACAACAATTGACCACTTATGATCAGCAGGATCAGTTACAAAAAATATTGCTTGACTTGTGATGCAATTACAAATGGCTCCTAAGTTTCACGTAGACAACTAAGGTCAACAAGATGAAACCGCAAGGATCATCGTTTCTTACACAAGTCGATTATTGTCAACCCACGTGCAACACAAGAGGCAAATATTAAAAGTACAGTAGTCCAGCTCCCATATTTCTTGTATTCGCCCATAATAGTTGCTTTCAGCATGTACAGCGACTTATCTTTCGAGCTTGCATATTGTGTAGACGACGCCACAAGTGAAACACCACTATTTTGTTGCGATCTTGACTTGAGATCTTGACGTTCAGTCCAAAACGTATACCCATTAATATCATAACCCTCATAAGAGCGTACAGCTTCACGAGGACCAAATGCTAACCACTTGACTGTTTCAGGAACACTTTCATCCAAATCATTGAGTACTCGTTTATGAAACCAATCAATGAAAGTCTTGTTATGCATTTGCGTCAATGCCCTCACTCCTTTTCCAGGATTGCTAACACGTAATTCCTCCATATGTTCACTTAAATAAGGATGGACATCTGGTACGTGATGCAATACAAATAAGTGAGCTTGTTTACGCTTTTCTACGGAAGGTGTGATCAATTTTGAACCAATTGTACCCTTGCCCTCAAGTCTGCCCTCGTGTCGGGATGTCGGAAGTCCAACAGGATCAACACTAGCAAAATACTCAGCCACAAAATTACTGATCTCTTCACCCACAATCCCTTGAATTATACTACCTTCTGGTTGTGCAGGATTCCGAACTTTATCCTTCAAAGTTCCCATATATCTCTCAAAAGGATAGCACCACCTCAAAAACACTGGACCACACAGCTTAATTTCTCGAACTAGATGGACAATGAGATGGACCATAATGTCAAAGAATGCGGGGGGGGAAATACATCTCAAATTTGCATAGAGTTTCAACTACTCTGGACTGCAAGGAATCGAGGGTCGACGGGTCTAGGACTTTGCTGCAGATTGAATGAAAAAATGAACACAGTTCTGTAATGGTGTGCCTCACATGCTTTGGAAGTATCCCACGAATTGCAATCGGTAAGAATACTTGCATCATGACATGACAATCGTGCGATTTCATACTCGATAACTTCAACTCACCATTTAAGGTAACAAAGCGCTTCATATTCGATGAGTAGCCAGTAGGGACCTTAATGCCATACAATGACTCGCAAAAAATCCGTTTCTCTGCACGCGACATCGTGTAGCAAGCTGGTGGCAAATAATTCTTCTCCGAATCCTCCACCTTTTTACTTTTCTGAGTTTCATCATCACACCCTTTCTCCCCTCTTTTCTTCTTCCTTCCGTCCCTTTTCTGAGCCCACAACTCTGGTCGAATCCCCTCTTTTTCCAAGTAAAGTCGTGACGCCTTAACATCTTTTGTCTTGCCCGGAATATTCATAAGTGTCGCGATAATAGCTTCACAAACATTCTTCTCTATGTGCATGACATCCAAACAATGTCTGACCTTTAGATCTTTCCAATATGGGAGTTTCCAAAAAATGGACTGTTTTTTCCATAATCCTGTAGGTCTATCAACCTCACTAGCAGGTTTACCAAAGACTGTTTCAATGCCCTTCACCTGATTATAAACTTCAGTACCAGTTAATGGTCTATGAGCAACTTCTTCTTCAACCGTCCCATCGAATGCCTTCTTCTTAAACCGATAGGGATGGTCGCGGCTGAGGAGCCTTCGTGTGCGCATATACACATGTTTGCAGCCCTTAAGGTGTGTAGATTTCATGTCATCTAAACAAATCGGGCAAGGTTGTTTTCCTTTAGTCTTATACCCAGATAAGTTCCCATAAGCTGGATAATCGTTCATAGTACAAAAAAGCATGGCACGCAGAGTGAACATCTCATTAGCATACGCATCAAATACTAACACTCCTTCGTTCCACATCTTCTGTAAATCTTCAACAAGCGGCTGAAGGTATACATCTATGTCATTTCCAGGTTGTTTGGGCCCCGATATAAGAAGCGACAACATCATGTACTTGCGTTTCATGCACAACCAAGGAGGCAAGTTATAAACCACTAAAACTACTGGCCATGTACTATGCTGCGAGCTGAGATTGCCAAAAGGGTTCATGCCATCCGTACATAATCCAAGCCTCAGATTCCTATCCTCATTACCAAATGACTTATGCACCCTGTCGATAGTTTTCCACTCAGGCGAATCAGCCGGATGCTTGAGCAGACCGTCTTTCTTCCTACGATCTGCATGCCACCTCAAATTCTTCGCATCTCCTTTAATTGAGAACATGCGCTTAAATCTAGGTATTATGGGTAGATACCACAACACCTTGGCTGGTGGTCCTTCACTACCTCCAGCTCCTTCACGCTTGTACCTCGACAATCCACAACGTGGACACTCATGTAAATGCTCATACTCATTACGATAAAGCACACAATCGTTAGGACAAGCATGTATCCGCTCGTACTCTAAACCCAAAGGACACATCAGCTTCTTCGCATAATAGTACGACTTTGGCAGTTCATTTCCATCAGGGAGCATCTCAGCTAAAACTTCCAACAACGATGTGAAACTAGAGTCCGTCCAACCAGCGTTCGACTTAATGTTGAACAGTGTTACCACCGCGGAAAGTTTGGTGTACTTTGTACAACCTGGATACAACGGCTTTTCAGCAGCCTGAGACATAGACTCAAAAATACGAGGTCGTCTACACGACTGATCTTCAACCTCGTGTATCATCTCGTCTACCCGATCCCTATCATCATCTCCAAATTCATCATCCAAATTCTCATCCCCTAACTCATCATCATCCTTCTTTTTTTCTTCACATACATCATTCTTTACTCCAGAGCTTCCCATATACCTCCCCTGCTCACCATGCCAAATCCATACGTGGTATTGAGGCCTAAACCCACGGCGAAGACATGCTCCCTAACCACATGTATACTACTAACCTTGCTCACATTTCTACAATCCAAACAAGGACAATAAAAGTCGACTGCTCCAGAGGATGTTTGATATTCTAATGCACTTCTACAGAATTCCAGACCCCATTCACAAACTCAATCGATTCACGACTACCATACATCCAAGTACGATCCATCTCATTCAAGAAGACCACCTCTAATAATTAAACACAACATTCATTATAATGCATCAATCATTATTAAAGTACACACACTCACATATTCAAATCACACACGTATACAACAAGCTAAGATAGTCACATGTTCAATTGTATGCATGCAGTCAAAGGTCCTTATCACTCCAACCTAACCCATCCTTGGACGTCTAATCTCACTAGTGAATATATGCCAACTTTTCAATTCTAAGGAAAATCCGGCAGCATTTCCCTACAGTTCTCCAAGTACACAATGTAGATAATTGCTTATCTACATATGTACCCAGAGAACAATGTAGCGAAACGATAAACCAAGATTTTCCTCAGAATTGAAAAGAAGACACACATTCACCACCTAAGTGAGATCAAACGTTCCCAAACCGGGGACTATTCAAGACTTACTCCTAATGAGTAAGTCTTGAACGGGTATCTAGGCATATATGATGATGATTCAAACAACTAGTTATATATTTTCATATATAGCTAAATCACATTGCGTTTTCATACAATCTCATATCAAAATAATATATATATACATTAAAATATACATTCAATAAATTATCAACTTTGTCTACATGTTAAAGTAGTTACCTCTTACACCAACGACAGCAATAAAAAGATACTTGGAACTTTACTTGCCTTCCTTAGCCTCTTCTTCCTACAATTGACAAACCACATTGCAACAATTCAATTAAGAAAACAAAAGTAACTTAAAAACAAAATTAATTCATACCTAATTACCAATCAAATGGTGAGAGAGAAGAAAGAGAAGAGAAGGGTAATGGTGCGCAAGGTGGTGGGCACAATGTGGTGGGTGGTGCGCAAGGTGGTGGTGCGCAATGTGGTGGTGCGCAAATGTGGTGGTTCGCAAATACCACTCGAATTAATTGGTGGTGGTGGAGCAAAGTGTTGGCAACAGTAGTGGTGGTGGTGGTGGTGCTCGAATTAGGGCAGCAGTAGTGGTGGTGGTGGTGGTGCAACACTCGAATTAGGGCAGCAAGTAGTGGTGGGTGCTGTTTTTCGGTCGTAATTCTCTAAGGGAGGGAATGCTGTACTCGAAATAGAATTATGCTCTACTGTACATGCGCGCAAATATTTAAGCAAAAAAAAATTTTAAAGTAGGGCTGCGCTAGTAGTAAAAAGCGCAGCCCTACTTCCACAGAAGGGCTGCGCCTTTTTAAAAAGCGCAGCCCTTCACTTAGTAGGGCTGCGCTTTTTTCTCAAAGTGTAGGGCTGCGCTTTTCAAGAAGCGCAACCCTTGTAATGCGAGAAGGGCTGCGCTTTTCAAAAAAGCGCAGCCCTACTTACTGAAGGGCTGCGCTTTTTAAAAAAGCGCAGCCCTTCTGTTATGTAGGGCTGCGCTTTTTTATAAAACCGCAGCCCTTCATTAATAGGGCTGCGCTTTTATCAAAAGCGCAGCCCTTCAGTTTTTTTCCCCTAGTGAAAACTCATTGTCGAGCTATAATCTTACGAGTTGTTCCCCTCACTAAATATTGTTTGTTCCTTCATTTGGGGTTGTCATAAACTAAGAAATATAATCCCCAAAGCGAACCCAAAAATAAATTCTTTGTGCATTTTAATATTAGTAGGTTAGTCAAAAGAGATAATATAATTAAAGCATATAATGAAATAAAGCTCCTTAAAAAATATACTCATATGAACAAGAACTTCTCCTTTGTTCAAGTGAACTAAGATTAATTTCAAAAGAATTAGAAACTTGTACTAAATGTTGGTATGTTTCTATACCATTTAGTAGTTCCACTGATATTAGTTTACCATCACTTCCTTCAAATAATAGTCAATGTTTCTTGATTTGAGAAGCTGATTTTATGCTTTAATTTGGTGGAAATAGAATAAGTAGACAATAGGAACAATTGACTATTATAAGAGAATAAAAGCACTAAGACTTTAATTACTCAACTCACTTAATCACTTAGTCAGGCACACTTAAAACTTTTTAAATCAAGTTCTTATATAATAGTCATTTGGATTGAACGTGATATTAGATCATAGGATCATGGATTTACATGTTGTTCCTTTCCTTGAGGAACAAGCACATCATGCACCACTTTGTATACGTTCAATCGAACGTGTTATATCCAGTATCTCACTTTCCTAAATTCTAGGAATTTGTTAAGCATGATCTCTTATTATCTTCTCTTATCCTAAATAAGAGTTTAATTTTAATTCTTTTTAATAATAATCAAGAAGGTTTTTCTTTAACTATAAAAGATTTAATTTTTTCTTGTTTTATTAAAATCTTTCCATAACCAAACAAAATCTTTAAAATGATTTAACTTAGTCAAAATCTTTTTCGTTAAAACCTTCCTAAATTATAGCCTTAATTAAGCTTCTATAATCATTAGTACGTGAATATAAATTAACTATTGATTCATGCTTAATTACGTACTATGTTCTTATGACTATATTAGAGTTCATTTGAATCATTTTAGTTGTGCCAATACGTCCGTTCCTTTCGGAGGAACCGATAATCATTCTCTTATTACATCCATAAGTTCCTTTACCAATATTAATTATATCCGTAGACAAACCTACAAGATATAATTTTACTTGCACAAAAACTTGAAGAGAAGTTAGATTGAAATAATTCATATATATGTAACAACCATAAAACAACTTCTCTTTCATAACCTTCTTCAATCATGTATTTATAAGAGATATCAAAAATCAAATTTGATAATCATAATGACCAAGATATATAGTATGTAAAGATTATTACCCAATTTCCTAAGAAATATATTTCACCTTTTACATACTTTTTCTAGCTTTTGTAGTCATAGGAACTCATGTCTAGAACTACTTCTAGAAACAACTAACCTCTACATCAAGAGATGTCAGTTCCTTTCACATTACCTGCAAAATAAGCAAGTTCTTGGTTTTTGTTCCAAATATATGTTGGGTCCTTTCTTGTTACTAGGAAGAACATAAAATATCCATATTCTGATGCACGCATATCTACCACTATAACAAGAACATCATGTACCGACGTAAGAATATTTCAAATATTCATGATGCATAATAAAACTATCATTTGGCAAATGAATAATAATATGAATGGATTTTCCTTAAGATGAGAAACCAAGTTCTAGAGACACAAATATGCATTGTTCCATATAACTTGTTCCTTCAACTATTTCTAGTATATGATTCTTTGATATTTTTAAAAAAATTGGAAATCTGAATTTTGTCTTTAGAAAACAATGTTAAAGCTATCCTAAATTTCTATAAAAACATCAAAACCAAATAAAACAATCTTTACTAGAAATACTATAAGGAACAAGTTCCAATGTAATATATGCGTATAAAGAATATCTCAAGGAAGAGATACTTACATCAAAGGGGTTGTTCATAATCCTCGAGTGACTTTTAATTGTGTATAAAAAGTCAGCCTTCACTTGTTCCTTTGAATGACATCGGGTGGAGTTCCTTTCTCGTACATGTTCTTTCTTCTTGCAGGAACTTAACTCAGTAAGGTTCCTGCTTATCAATGAGTTCTGGCTCTGATACCAATTGTTATTTCACTAGGAACACTACAAGAGGGGGGGGGGGGAGGGTGAATTGTAGTGTGGAACTTATTGCCCAAATAATGGGGAATTTAAAACATAAGCAATAAGGAACTGAAAGTGCAAGAGAGTTTTTTACGTGGAAACTTCTTGTCTAAATACAAGAAGAAAAACCACGACCTACTCAAGATTTAAACTCTTCACTATAATAGGAAATCTCCTATGATTCAACCTATTACATACTCAAGTTCCACTCGGAACTCTAACTCTCTCACAATCTCCACTCTATACTCTAGACTTAACTCTAAGTCTTTCAAGAGTTCCCACAACTCTTTACAAAAGGTTTACTCAAACCCTTCACCCCTAGTTAGACTTCACCCTAAGTCTACGCATACACAATAAGAACTTACTCAAGTTCCTAACTCGAACTTACTCAAGTTCCTAACTCGAACTTACTCAAGTTCCTAACTCGAACTTGATACAAGAATTCACTCAAACCCTTTACCAAGTTCCCATTACAAGAGTTCACTCAAACCCTTTAACCCCAAACTCAAATACAGATGCTTGATAATTTGGTTTAACTCTAGTATATAGAAACTGAATAACAGTAAAGGAACATGACACTCGTAGGAACTTGAAACTCAAAGGAACTGACTCAAACAAGGAATAGAAAATATATTTCTTTTGTAACGCTATTCCTTAAGCCAAACTTATGGAATGACATAAGTCTAACACTATGGAAAGACACTAGTCAGACACTATGAAATGACACCAGTCACACAATTTGAAACTCAATTTAACTTGTACATTTATAGCAATCTTTTAGAATGAACGTGGGATTAATCATGTGTTAGTGGTTAAACCATTATCCCATGATGTTCCTTCCATGGAGGAACACGTTCCTCAATCATCCCATGATCTCCGTGATCACTGTTAAACATGGGAGTGTTTTTAGTTACTGCTCCTTAATTTTAGCAACCACTTTAAGCATTACTTGAAAATTTGATTTAATTAAAAACATATTAATTACTAAATCTAAAATTAAATCATTTTAATAAAAATATTATCTTTAAATTTCTTCCGTAAAAACCGAATAATATTTTTATTATCTTTTGAAAAATAAAATCTTTTCCTTAAAAAGATTTTCCATAAAATCAGATTCTTCCTTAAATAAAACGGTTACCTAGAATCTAGGCATTATTTACTCAAGTGACATAAATGAACCGTTGTAATGATCCATCCTAAGTCTAGTTCCTTTTAATAGTTAGTTCCTTTAACTTAGATTAAAAGACTACCACGTCTGTTCCTTTAGAGAGGAACAGACAGACAATTTCTTTAACAATACTTATTATACGTATTAGAAATCTAGGTCTTTTATTTTCCAAAAACTGAAAAGATAAAATGATAATAATTAAAATCAGATTCCTAAAGAAACCCATTTTATTAAATCTATTTTATTTAAAACTAGAAATTATCTTTTATTTTAAAACTAAAACTTATCTTTTATTTCAAAACTAAAACTTATCTTAAAACAACCAATGCCTATTATTTATAAATAATTAACCAAGTAAAGATTTATTAAGAAATAAACTCTTAATAAATTCTTATAGATTAATATAATAATATGCATCAGATTTATTGACTCTCAAATACTTTTGACTCTAAGTTCCACGAGTTCCTTTGACCTTACGAGTTCCTTTAGACCTTGTTCCATTACCTTTCATGTTTCCATATACTTACATGAATCCTAGAAAATAAACTCATATTTTCTGCCTTCATGCTCCATGCTGCTCCAACTCAAGAATCGCATGTTGATAGCTCCACCTTTGGAACTTCAGTGTGCTAGTTCCTTTAAGAAACTTCGCACTCATAGTTCCTGCTCAGGAACTTCTTGTTTCAACTCTGAAACGTTATATTGCTGCTCCCACTCAGGAACTGCTCCAGAAATGTTCCTCATAGGATGTACCTAGGAACCACTCTATTTGTGTTCCTTATAGGAACTCTTTTAGGAACTTCACTTGTTGGAAAACCTTCATGATGTGATATATTCAACCTTTGATGACTTGTTTCATGTTAATGTAATATGCACATCTCAAACACACATGTTAGTTAGATAATCATCATTTGTTTACAATCATCAAAATACTACATGACTCAACAATTTCCTCCTTTTTGATGATGACAAACAAATGATGCTTATCACAAATTAAGCAATAAACGATGTACTTTAATTCCCCATAATAAACAAGTCATGCATGTATATGAAGGAAATATCAACATAAATAAACACATCATACAAAGAACATTCATCATAGAAGGATATAGACTTAACTATATTTGAACATAAGCATCATACATATTCTTCCCCCTTTTGTCATTATCGAAAAGGATCATCTTGCACATATTTATTTTAGGCAAATCATATACACATTATTTTATATGCTACACTTACCACCATCATGGTTAAGCACTTGTTAGTCCCAAAAGCCTCAATAATCTCAGTTTTCAAACTTAGGATGCATGTGCTACACAAATTTCCAACTCACAATCCAAAGACTCAACTTCAAAAACCATCGAAGGAACTTGACATGTAAGAAAATAAAAGTCAAGCAAAAATCAATTTTGAAAGTCAAGAATGGATAAAGAGATAGGACATTGTAATATCCGGCTCAAAGAAATATGAAAGAAGTTTGTGGAAAATTTTGAGTAAAAGGAACTTGAGATATATTGTGTGCTCTATGGTTTAGACTTATAATAAGAGGTTCTCAACAATAATTATAGTTAATCACTTCACCTCACACTTTTTAAATCTCTGTCAAACCCCACACACATACCTTGATATATATCTATCAAGTTCACTTTATTTAACTAATCAGCCATGAGGAACTCATTGAGTGAAGAAACTTGAACGAATTCAATAGTCAAGTTCTTTCAATCATTCGCTTATGTTCCTCTTCTCAAATCATCAAATCCATGAGTAAGCATTTTCACAACCATATATATGACATATTGAATTCTAGAAAATAATAAAGATTGGATCACCCTTGTTTACTTTTTTCTTTTTTTTTTTTTTTTTTTATTTTTACAAGGGTGTCATTACAAGATGTTGTACTTTTCCTAGAATGTCACATTTACCTACCACAAAGAAGTTAACATACATATCGATTCCTTCCTTATTCCCCCTGAGTTCTTTACCATTCCTTCATCATTAGGAACTTATATGAGTAGCTCCATGTAATGATATATCGTTCTGAGCATCAATTGTTAAAACATATAATACTTGCTTCTCACTTCTTCCTTAACTTCCCCCTCAAAATGTATTTACCATTTATCACTCTTTATGTATCATTGAACCATAAAAAGTCATGAATTTTAATTTAGAGCACACGGGAATTAGGATATTTGAAGTGATAGGATATGAATGGAATGATAAATTAATTAATCAAAGGGTGTTTGAAGAAATGTGGTGTGAACTGTTGATAGTTGGCTAAGAATAGATTTGTTCCCTCTAAAAGTTAAATGAAATGAAATATATTAAGGGAATTTACCATCTTGTTCCAACAAGGTTTCTTTCTTTGTATCTTTGGCAACTTAGGACTTTCATGTTTGCCAGCATCCACAATTCTATTATGAGACTCTAACACTCTTAGGCAAGGGAATATGCCTTTACAACACAAAAATTAAGTGTAACATATTTACTCTAGTGTGCATATAATCACTTCAATTTTAGTATATGTAAGAACCCAATTCGAGCAAAACTTTTGGAAAAGAACATGTTTATGCTCAAGTCATACTTCATTAAGTCTTGTTCCTTTAAACAGTCCATGAATAGATGAAATTATAAAGAACATATATTCACATAATCTAAAACAAGACTTTTAAAATTTATGCATTCAGTTTAATAAATTTTAACAATGTAATATATTAATGTGAATAGGAACATCATAACTTAAGTCATATTTCACCATGAATATAGAATTACCTCAAATACTGGACTGATTTTTATGACTTACTTTTGAATTCCCGAACTGTTACTTCCATCATTTTGATGTCTTCACATCTGATGGATACTTCCATTCCAACTTGACTCATACTCATCGTTCTTCAAAAGTTCCTTGACATGTTTTGTCATAATATCATTATGCTCCAAGAGAGTAGTTGAGTTCCCTTATCATGCTCGTGTACTCATTTGCGTATAAGGTTAGCAAAAACTCTTGCATAAAATAGTTAGTGTACCAAGCATATTATCCATATTACGATGTACAACTACTAAGTTAATTACTCTTGAAAACAGAAATTATTGTTAATTTTGAAATCAAGAAGAAACTTGATGTTGTTCCTCGTAGATTTTCAGAAAAAAAATTCTTTTGAACACATTGAAAATCTATTTGGAACGTCCTAAATATCATGTAAGAAAAAAAAACAATTAGAATTCTAATGGCTTCTAGACTAGCAACAAAAGCAAAGGTTTCTTCATAGTCAATTTTCTTCTTGTTGATTATAACCTTTTACTACAAGTCTAGCTTTGTTCCTAACAATTGTTCCATACTCATCTAGTTTATTTCTAAACACCCATTTTAAGCCAATATTTTTTTTTTTTTTTGGTTAGAAGAAGGAACTAGATGTCATACCTTGTTTCTTTCGAACTCATTTAATTTAGCTTGCATGGCAGTGATCCAATCAGAGTCAGTTAGGGATTTTTCATGATTTCATGGTTCCATCATTGATAGGAACGCATGAAATGCACAAAAATTCTTTAACTGAAATCTAGTTTGCATACCTTTGGATATGTCACTTATTATGAGTTTCACTGGATGAGATTTCTGATGTCTCCAAGGTTTTGGTTGAAACTCCTTGTATAAAGTTTCTTTGCCTATGTCTCTGTGAATGAGCCATAGGAATACTTCTTATGTTCCTGTTAGAATCAAGAAACTCGATTGTTGGAACTCTTTGTTCCTACTAATAGTGTAGGAACTCGCTTACACATATTCATTGAGTTAAAATTTTATTTGATGAACCTGAACTTGATCTTCATTTTAAAGCTCTTTTCCATACGTTCATATAGCTGACTATTATTACTTTCTAGAGTGACATATTTCATATTAAGAACTCTAGCTGCACAGAAACTTGTGAGTTCAACATAACAAATAATAATCATCTTTGACCTGTTTATTGGGAACAAATAAGTTAGTCTCATAATAAATATATCAACTCTTCATAACACATTATATATCATTTTGCTATAAGCTCTTTGTGTTTAACAATTAGAGGTGCATTTTAACACTACCTCATCGCTTCTATTTTTAAAGTTCTTTAGATGATTCTTATTACTATTATTTCCAAAACAGTGAAATCAAATGCTTAAGAACATAATACCAGTGTTTTCTCCTTTGAAGATGTCATGAGATGTCTTGTTGATCAACTTATAATCATCCTTTGTTGATGATTTAGCAAGTGATATCGATTGTTTTTTCTTACTTGTTCCTTGTTCCTATAATCAAGTTCCTTGGTCTAAGTTTGTCAACCATGATGAAGTTAGAATGTTATTATTTTGATAGATAAGAGCATCATTAATAACGACTAGTCATGTCATGTTGTTAGGAACCAAATTGAGATCCACAAAGTATGTGCTCCCTACTTGATTCCCTTCAAGTATGACATTTCTAGCTTTTTTGATGACGTATTCTAATTTCAAAACAACCAGAGTTAGTGAGCTTTAAAAACTGTAAACATAATGTGCTTCATTAACTCGACAATAAAGATATATACAATGAAACAAGAACATAACTTACCAACATTTGATAATTAAACAGTCTAACCATTTTCCGTTGGTTTCTGAAGCTACAGTTCCTTCATCATAAGCATATAGCGAGAGTAATGTTGATTTGTCTGTCATCATATGCTTGGAACACTCATTGTCGAGCTATAATCTTACGAGTTGTTCCCCTCACTAAATATTGTTTGTTCCTTCATTTGGGGTTGTCATAAACTAAGAAATATAATCCCTAAAGCGAACCCAAAAAGAAATTCTTTGTGCATTTTAATATTAGTAGTTTAGTCAAAAGAGAGAATATAATTAAAGCATATAATGAAATAAAGCTCCTTAAAAAATATAGTCTCATATGAACATGAACTTCTGCTTTGTTCAAGTGAACTAAGATTAATTTCAAAAGAATTAGAAACTTGTACTAAATGTTGGTATGTTTCTATACCATTTAGTAGTTCCACTGATATTAGTTTACCGTCACTTCCTTCAAATCAATAGTCAATGTTTCTTGATTTGAGAAGCTGATTTTATGCATTTAATTTGGTGGAAATAGAATAAGTAGACAATAGGAACAATTGACTATTATAAGAGAATAAAAGCACTAAGACTTTAATTACTTAACTCACTTAATCACTTAGTCAGGCACACTTAGAACTTTTTAAATCAAGTTCTTATATAATAGTCATTTGGATTGAACGTGATATTAGATCATAGGATCATGGATTTACATGTTGTTCCTTTCCTTGAGGAACAAGCACATCATGCACCACTTTGTATACGTTCAATCGAACGTGTTATATCCAGTATCTCACTTTCCTAAATTCTAGGAATTTGTTAAGCATGATCTCTTGTTATCTTCTCTTATCCTAAATAAGAGTTTAATTTTAATTCTTTTTAATAATAATCAAGAAGGTTTTTCTTTAACTATAAAAGATTTAATTTTTTCTTTTTTTTATTAAAATCTTTCTATAACCAAACAAAATCTTCAAAATGATTTAACTTAGTCAAAATCTTTTTCGTTAAAACCTTCCTAAATTATAGCCTTAATTAAGCTTCTATAATCATTAGGACGTGAATATAAATTAACTATTGATTCATGCTTAATTACGTACTATGTTCTTATGACTATATTAGAGTTCATTTGAATCATTTTAGTTGTGCCAATACGTCCGTTCCTTTCGGAGGAACTGATAATCATTCTCTTATTATATCCATAAGTTCCTTTACCAATATTAATTATATCCGTAGACAAACCTACAAGATATAATTTTACTTGCACAAAAACTTGAAGAGAAGTTAGATTGAAATAATTCATATATATGTAACAACCATAAAACAACTTCTCTTTCATAACCTTCTTCAATCATGTATTTATAAGAGATATCAAAAATCAAATTTGATAATCATAATGACCAAGATATATAGTATGTAAAGATTATTACCCAATTTCCTAAGAAATATATTTCACCTTTTACATACTTTTTCTAGCTTTTGTAGTCATAGGAACTCATGTCTAGAACTACATTCTAGAAACAACTAACCTCTACATCAAGAGATGTCAGTTCCTTTCACATTACCTGCAAAATAAGCAAGTTCTTGGTTTTTGTTACCCAAATATATGTTGGGTCCTTTCTTGTTACTAGGAAGAACATAAAATATCCATATTCATGATGCACGCACATATCTACCACTACTAACAATGAACATCATGTACCGACATAAGAAATATTTCAAATATTCATGATGCATAATAAAACTATCATTTGGCAAATGAATAATAATATGAATGGATTTTCCTTAAGATGAGAAACCAAGTTCCAGAGACACAAATATGCATTGTTCCATATAACTTGTTCCTTCAACTATTTCTAGTATATGATTCTTTGATATTTTTAAAAAAATTGGAAATCTGAATTTTGTCTTTAGAAAACAATGTTAAAGCTATCCTAAATTTCTATAAAAACATCAAAACCAAATAAAACAATCTTTACTAGAAATACTATAAGGAACAAGTTCCAATGTAATATATGCGTATAAAGAATATCTCAAGGAAGAGATACTTACATCAAAGGGGTTGTTCATAATCCTCGAGTGACTTTTAATTGTGTATAAAAAGTCAGCCTTCACTTGTTCCTTTGAATGACATCGGGTGGAGTTCCTTTCTCGTACGTGTTCTTTCTTCTTGCAGGAACTTAACTCAGCAGGGTTCCTGCTTATCAATGAGTTCTGGCTATGATACCAATTGTTATTTCACTAGGAACACTACAAGAGGGGGGGGGGGTGAATTGTCTCAGGGTGTGGCTCGTGAGTAGAATTAGGTTGTAACAAAGTAGTTTGGCCTAATTAGTGAAAGAGTTGAGTTTAAAATCCCTAGTGGTCAAGGTTGTTTTTTCTTGTTGGGCCCAAGAAGTTTTTCCTCGTAAAAATCACTTATGTTCCTTTAGCTTGTTTATTTGTTTAATTTTGAAATTCCGCAAAAAGTTACATCTATTTCTACACATATAATTCACCCCCACTACAAGAAAATGCCCAGTCACCGACGGCTTCAAGCCGTCGCTGATTCTCCAAAAGTCGTCGCTAATACCAACACCGACGGCCAACGGTCGTTAACTGACCAACGTTGCACTTTTGGTCGCTGAGTTATATATTAACGACTGTTTGACCGTCAGTGTCTTTTAACGACGGTTTTGTTCACTCAATTACGTCTGCTTGCCTAGCCGTCGATGCATATATTATACCGTTGGTTTTAAGCAGTCGGTGGCATAACGACAGTGTAGAACCGTCGGTGATTCAACGACGAGTTGAAGCGGATGTTGTTTCACCGACGGCTTTAAACGAACGGTAATGAGATACGACGCTGAACCGTCGTTTATTGCCGTAAGCCGTCGTTGCCTTTAACTTCCTTGGCAGCATTGCTCTCTTGTACAACGACTGGTGAGCCGTCGTTGTTTCAAGTTTAGCCGTCGTCGTTTTTATTAATTATATTAAATATATATAATAATGTTTTCCAAAATTATACTTAAACTTGTACTGAATGCCAACACCGAAATATACTACAATAAACATGTTCTTGCGTTGCCTCCATCACATTCTAGATTTTAAACTAAAGAAATATGCAACCTAAACATGAAATAGATTAGATTTATGTACACAAAATACATCCCAATGTCGGGAAATATAGACACTAAATGTCTATAATCAAACAAACTACCTTGATGAATTATATGTACGCAAAATAAATCTCAGTATCAGGAAATCAAAAGTCGAGTTCCAAAAAAATATACCAAGACAACTAAAAACAAAACTAGATATATGCTGATAAATATAGACACTAAGTGCATATATAAAGTTAGACTAAGTATGTAGAAACTATAAATTAGTAATCTAGCTAGTTGCCAAAACCAAACAAACTACACTGTGGCGGGTGTCTCTGTAGCACTAGTGCCGCCACCACCAAACCCCGGGTCATCCTCTGGTCTGCGTTGTGGAGAGGGTCATGTGTTGCAACCTGAGAACAAGTGGCCAAAATTAGCCATGTTCCGCATCATTTCCTCCACGAGGGCCCGGTTTTACTCTTCCAGACATGCTGCGACTTTTGCCTCCACTTCTACCATCCGTGCAGCGACCTTGGCCTCCACCTGCACCTCTAGCTGAGAAAAAATCGATGGCTTATATGGTTGTGAAGTGCCATCTCCTCCTCGCCCAGATGAAGAGTTGTAGTACAAATGATCTCCCTGACCCAACCCCTGCACTTTTCCTCTGTTCCTCCCACCAACTGTCTCCCAATACAACAAATCAGGGTTTGGCTGTGACCTTTGAGTGCTACAATCATCCAGCTTCTTGTTGTACGTCTCCTGCATTTGGTTAAATAATATACTCTTATGCATGCATGTTCAAACAATATGGTCTAGAATGAGCAAAAACAACTTATATTTGGTTCTAACTTGCCTATATTTTGTAATTTCAATCAAAACTACAATCTGACACATTGAACTAAGTACATATAGGATGTTTGAGGTGTTTATGATTCAAACTAACTTCAAACTATTTAAATTCATTCATTTTCAAGCAATATGGTCTAAAATGAGCTAAATGACCTATATTTGGTTCTAACTTGCCTATATTTTGTAATTTCAATCAAAACTACAATCTAACACATTATACTAAGTATATATATATATATCATATTTGAGGTGTTTATGACTCAAACTAACTTAAAACTACTCAAATTCATTCATTTTCAAGCAATAGGGCCTAAAATGAGCTAAATGACCTATATTTGGTCCTAACTTGCCTATACTTTCTAATTTCAATCAAAACTATAATCTAACACACTGAATTAAGTATATATAGGATATTTGAGGTGTTGATGATTCAAACTAACTTAAAACTACTCAAATTCATTCATTTTCAAGCAATAGGGCCTAAAATGAGCTAAATGACCTATATTTGGTTCTAACTTGCCTATATTTGGTAATTTCCATCTAAACTACAATCTAACACATTATAATAAGTATATATATCATATTTGAGGTGTTTATGGCTCAAACTAACTTAAAACTACTCATATTCATGCATTTTCAAGAAATATGGCCTAAAATGAGTTAAATGACATATATTTGGTTCTAACTTGCCTATATTTTGTAATTTCAATCAAAACTACAATCTAACACATTATACTAAGTATATATATCATATTTGAGGTGTTTATTATTCAAACTAACTTAAAACTACTCAAATTCATTCATTTTCAAGCAATCGGGCCTAAAATGAGCTAAATGACCTATATTTGGTTCTAACTTGCCTATATTTGGTAATTTCAATCTAAACTACAATCTAACACATTATAATAAGTATATATATCATATTTGAGGTGTTTATGGCTCAAACTAACTTAAAACTACTCATATTCATGTATTTTCAAGAAATATGGCCTAAAATGAGCTAAATGACCTATATTTGGTTCTAACTTGCCTATATTTTGTAATTTCAATCAAAACTACAATCTAACACATTATACTAAGTACATATATATATATATATATATATATATATATATATATAATATATATATATATATATATATATATATATATATATATATATATACGCCTTAAATATATGTTTAAAGGTATGTACCGATATTTGTTTTGCTTTCTTGTTTGCTGCAATTTCTCCTTTTTCGGCAACAGTTTTGAAATGAGTCTTCAAGAACAACTCGGGGGTGGGGGGGGGGGTGGGTAGGGAGTACTCCTCCTCTACTCTTTGCTTGTACACATTGTTGAACAAAAGGCTTTGTTTTTACATATACGAAAAAAATCATGAAATTCAAACTAAGTAATACATATGAAACATTCTTACCATCTTTTTAGCATGTTGTGCCGCCGAGATGGAACCCTGAAAGTGCGACGGCTCAACTAGATTAGAGAGGGAGCCACCTCTTCGGTTCTTCTTTGCCTTCTCAGATTTCTCGAGGAACGCGGGCTCCTGACTTTTCTTTTTTATTGTTTCATAAATGGTTTTCCCCAACCATTTTGGCCTTTATTTATCTTTGTTGAGCACCTAGTACCGCAAGTCTCTCAAACGATTAGCAGTTTTCATCCGGTATGCTTTTCTCACTTGGCCATCTAACTCAGGAGCCCATTCGTAAAGACCCTTGAACAAACATTAAAACAAGTTGTTAATAAACTAATATAATAAATTTAACGGTTTTTTCACCATATACCCCTGACAAATTTTTTTTTGCACCGTATACCCTTTCAACTTTCCAAATTCATCATATACCCCTCACATTTCGAAAAATACATCAACTTACCCTTTTGACTAACGGCGTTAGACTTCCGTTAGTCATTAACCCCTAATCCCCTCTAACCCTAATTAACTAACCTAAATTAAACCCTAACCCTAACCCCGACTGCTACATCACCCCCACCCTTTAGCCCCCACTACCACATCATCCCCACTGCCACATCACCCCCACCCCTTACCCTCACTGCCATATCACCCTCACCCCTTACCCCCACTGCCACATCACCCCCTCACCTTACCCCCACTGCCACATCACCCCCTCACCACCAGCACCTCCTCACCACCACCCCCTCCCCACTCCCTGGCAACCCCGCCCCCTCCACCCTCCCCACAGCCCTCCTTCCTTCTTCCGTCATCGCGCATCCCCCTCCCCTTCCCCCGTCGTCGCGAAGTCCCCTCCACTTCCTCTATCGTCGCACAGCCCCCCTCCCCTTCCCCCGTCGTCGCGCAGCCCCCCTTCCCCAATTGTCGTGCATCCCCCACCCCCTTCTCCCGTCGTCGCGCAGCCCCCCTTCCCCAATTGTCGTGCATCCCCCACCCCCTTCCCCCGTCGTCGCGCAACCCCCCTTCCCAGAATCGACTCGCCAATCCAGTGGAATTACAAAAATCCGGTGGGGGTGGAGAGGGGTGGGGTGCGAAAATTCAGGTGGGCGAGGCTGCGGTTGGGTGGGGGTGGGGTAGGGTAAGGTGCGAAAATCCGGCTGGGGTGGGGGTGATGGTGGGGGAGGGGGCTGGCGAGGTTGCGGCTGGGTGGAGTGGGGGTGGGAGGGGTGGTGGGGCTGGGGTTGGTGGGATGGTGGGCTTTTAGGGTTTTTTAGGGTTTTTAGGGTTTTATAGGGGTTTTAGGGTTATTTAGAGTTAAGGATTTATGGTAGTTAATTAGGTTTAGGAGAGGATTAGGGTATAATGACTAACAGAAGTCTAACACCGTTAGTTAAAAGGGTAAGTTGATGTATTTTTCGAAATGTGAGGGGTGTATGATGAATTTGGAAAGTTGAAAGGGTATACGGTGTAAAAAAAATTTTATCGGGGGTATATGGTGAAAAAACCGTAAATTTAATTCTTCATAATTCGATTCATACATACCGTGAATGAGTTCCACCAATGTGTCTTTGTTGCATCGTCCACCTCACTGTAGTTAAACCAAGGTTCTCGAAAATGACCCTGGAAAATGTTAGTGATGGACCCGCTAACTTTGTTATCATCAAACCTGAATTGAAAACAAACATTAAATTGTCAATATCATTGAAAATATAAATATTATGAATCATATATTAATTTAGAAATTTACCACAATCCATAGGGTTAAAACCCTTTTTGATGCACGGTTTGACCCTTCAGCTTCCTCCCTCTGACTGCTCGGCGTCTCCGGTACGTGGTCACCAATGTCACGCGCCTGTGAATCATCTCGTTGCGTCTTAGAGCCAAGGTTCGGGCTTTCTGGAGCTCCTGGTGACTCAAAAAGCTCCTGCGAATCAATTGCCCACGACCTTGTGCCCCATAAGCCATCTCGACCTCCGCGCCCCTTAGGATTAGACATGATTACCTATACAAAAACAAATTTATAAATCATGGTGGATAATTAATCTTAGTCTACCATCATAACAAAATATCGTCTACCATCAAAGTGAAGAAAAATCTAGCATCATTACAAAATAACAAGTAATCTTAACTCATTACAAAAGTCACGAATTTTAATATAAATGGTGTTCTTAATACAAGTATGATATACTAAAACAAATCAAAGTGAATTCCCTCCTCGCTTAGTTCATCATCACTATCGTCATCCCAAAAACCATATCTTCATCGTCATCATCCTCGCTATCTCCAGACTCGAAACTAGACTCTTCTTCATCATAACCTGAGGGGACTTCGACCAAAATATCTTCATCATCTGCTTGAACACACTCGACATCATTACCCTCTTCATAATCGGGAATATCACTTGGATCAGAAAGAGTTGGAGTCCCAACACTTGTCTCCTGAAGGAAGTCGAAGTCAACAGGAGCATCAATCACAGACCTTGCCTTTGTCCTAAACACAGCCCACCATTGAGCACGATCTCTTTTCAAGCTTGGTACGGTGCGAAGTATACTTGGCTAACCTGGTATGATAGCACAAAGGATCAAACTTGGGGTATTTCTTGGTATTGACTTCAACTAGCTTGTATTGATCGATGTTCATTCCCCTGACATTGTCCATCCAATTGCACTTGAATAAAATAGTGTATATTGCCTAAGTGCACCAGTAAACTTCAATTCTATAACATCATCTAGAATCCCAAAGAAATCACTCCCTCCGTCATTAGACACACACACTCCATAATTCATGGTGGACTTGTGTTTGCTTGATCCTTGTGTTTGGAAATTGTATCCATTAACATAGTATCCATTCCAAGTGCGAACTAATGTCGAAGGACCCATTGCTAAAGCAAACAGTACATCATCATTTGGTTTGTCTTGAATAACCTATTAAAATAATTCATATGTTAGATACAACTTTGTATCAAGCGAGATTTAATAGTTAAACAAACTCACTTTCGATCTAAACCAATCAAGGTATTCTGCTTCATGTTGCACCCACACATCTTCTGCACGTAGAGTAGGTCGAATTTGAAGAATGTGGTCCTCGAAATCCCTTACAATCATAACAATTGTCAATGTCTAAATTAAAATAAAATTTAAATTTTAAATAGTATGATTAATAACAAGTGTTTTACTTTTCAAATTCTTGTAAGATGCCCTGTATTTGCTAACACATATAGGTGTGCACGTTGAAGTTCTGCTTCAGTTAAAAATCGTTTTCCACTTGCATTTGACGGCCGACCACAATCAACTCTAAATAATTCTGGGACATTTTCGTCGAGCGTCCTATCAACTTCATCAGTGACATTACGGCCTAAATCTCGTGTCTTAGTATCCACTCCTTGCTAAAAATAGTTGGATCAGAAGTTTGCAATCTCTTCACACAAGTACGCATTACAAATAGAACCCTCCACACGAGCCTTGTTACCAATTTTGCGTTTTAAATGATTAAGGAACCTAATAAAGTGGTTATGAAAAGAGTTACATAATTGCGAAGAACAATAAAAAAGGATATATGAAAATGAAAGATAAGGTACCTTTCAAAGGGATACATCCAACAGTATTGTACAGGACCACATAGCCTAGCTTCGCGTGGAAGGTGAACCGGTAAGTGTTCCATGGAATTGAAGAATGATGGTGGGAAAATATTTTCAAGTTTACAAAGGATCTCGGCTATGTTCTTTTCCAATCTTTCCATGTCTCTTATTGTGATGGTGGAGCAACACAAATCACGAAAATGAGGCTAATCTCAGTAACAACTTTCCACACATGAACCGGGAGCAACTCCTTTAATGCTATCGGTAATAATCTTTCCATGAAGACATGACAGTCATGACTTTTCATACTGTGCAGCTTACTGGACTGCATGTCCACACATCTTGTTAAGTCGAAAGCATAACCATCTGAAAATTTTAAATCTCTCACCCAGTTGCATAATACTTTCCTTTGGGCTATGTCCAGTACGAAAGGCGCTTTTGGTGGAGTTTCTTTTCCGTTCGTATCCTTGGTAACATGAAGTTGAGGTCTTTTACACAATTTAGCAATGTCTTTTCTGGATGCAACAGTGTCTGATGTCTGTTTTTTCACATCCATAATTGTGTGAATTAGTTGGTCGAAAAAGTTTTTCTCCATGTGCATGACGTCAAGGTTGTTACGAAGATGGAGAGTTTTCCAGTATGGGAGCTCCCAAAGACAGCTTTGTTTGAACCACCCTTTTTTCAACTTTTTCAAAGTATTAAGTGCTTCTGGCCCATCTGTAGCCTTTGGCAAGTCTTTAACACAGGACCACAACTCTTCCCCAGACATGATGTATGGCGAAGACCCTTTTTCAACCTTATTTCTATAAAAAGCTACTTTGTTGTTACGAAAAGGATGATCTAGGGGTAGGAATGATGGTGACAATCAAACCAAGAAACTTTACCCCCATGGTCGAGCCAAAAAGCTTTAGATTTGTCCAAACAGTAAAGACATGCCTTTCTCCCAGCTGTAGCCGAGCCAAATAGCATACTGTACGCAGAAAAATCACTTATTGTCCAAAGAATGGCAGCACGCATATTGAAATTTTGTTTCCTAGAAATATCATAAGTTGTTGCTCCAACATCCCATAATTGCTTCAATTCCTCGATTAAGGGTTGCATGTACACATCCAAGTTTCCCTTTGGATTTTTAGGACCAGGATCGAGCAACGAAAGGAACATGAAGGGTTTGTTCATGCACATCGATGGCGGCAAGTTGTACGGGGTTAAGATGACCGGCCAACATGAATACTGACCCCCAAACTTTCCATGTGGACCAAACCCATCGGTACACAAATCGAGCCGAACATTCCTAGGCTTTGATGCAAATTCGTCAAAGGATCTATCCAAATGCTTCCAAGCTTCACTGTCGCTAGGGTGAGCCATTTTGTCTTCGGCTCTTGGATTTTTGGCATGCCATGTCATTTCTTCAGCAACATTTTTTGTTGCATACAACCTTTGCAATCTCGGTGTGATTGAGAAATAAATCAGAACATTCATTGGAACTCAAGACCCCTTAGAAGTCCTTTGTATCTGTCGCTATCGCACATTGTACATCTGTCCAAGTGTGCATCAGTTCTCCGAAATAACATACAACCTTTGGGGCACGCATGAATCCTCTCGTGGGGAAGCTCTAATCCCTCCAAAATCTTCTTTGTATCGTAAAATGTGTTACTCATGTTGTTGTTGCATTGTTAGGTATTGCTTCTTACACTAATGAAGCAAATGCCTTAACACACCTATGTGGCAAATTGTACTCACACTTTAGAGATATTATTCTAGATGCCATTTCCATCACGGACATGGAGCTCCCTTCATACAATGGTTCCTCAGAAGCCTTTAATAGGTCAAGAAACACCTTTGCTTGAGGATTAGGCTCCTTGTCCATTCCACTAGGCTCTTCAACATTGGACGGTTCTGGGTTATTCCCAAGAGCATTGAAAATCATTTCACGGTATGGATTAGATGGCTCATGTGCAGATCGAGGTAACTCTTCACCATGAGAATAACAATCGTAGTAATCAGGTATAAATCCCTTTCTATACACATGCACTTTAATCGTGTCTGCATCATGCATACGTTTGTTCTTGCATTTCGTACACGGGCATCTAACTTCATCCAAACCTGGGCTTTCAGGATTTGCTTTGCAAAATTCAATGAATTCATCAACCCCCCTCAAGAACTCGGGCCTCAAGTTACGCCCATTGTCTTATCTATCATACATCCACCAACGCTCCTTCCGTTTCATGGTGCCCAACTCTATAATTCTAGGAACATGATGATGCAAACATATTTATTTAAACACTTAAATTAAATGTATAACATTATCCAAACTTTTTCCACGAAAACAAATATGTCAAAAAACTCATAGTATTAGTATTTTATTCAAGCACCTAGTCTATTAATCTATTATTAATAAAATAAACTGGATGATTGAATTTTGATGTAAACTTTATATTAGCCTAAATACTTGCGAAGAAGGATTACAAACATATCAGATTGTGCTTCAGTATTACAGAAATTGGACAGAGTTAAGTAAAAAAAGCATATAATACAAATAAAAGCATAAAAACAATTGAAGCAGCACCATAGAAAACAATAAGGACATATACATGCCTCTTTTCAAGTCAAATAACAACAACAACAACAACAACAAAAAACAACAACAACAACAACAACAACAACAACAACAAATAACAATAACTACAAACAACAACAACAAATAACAATAACAATAACAATAAACAACAACAACAAAAAACGACAACAACAACAACAAAGACAACAACAACAACAAACAACAACAACAACAAACGACAACAACAACAACAAACAACAAATTACAACAACAACAAATTACAGCACCAACAAATGACACCAACAACAACAAACCACAATAACAACAAGTAATTTGAGCAGGTTGCTAACTTACGGACTGGAGAAATAATTTGAGCACGCGGTGGCGGCGGCGGAAGGAAAGAATTGCGCGGCGGCAGCGACAGAAGGAGTGGGTTGCGCGGTGATAGCAGCGACGGAAGGATATATTTCGCGGCGCCGACAGTTGATGGAGTGGCTACCTACATTCCCAAAACCCAATTTTTAGGGTTTGATTTGTAACAAAAATTAAAAAAATAAATAAATAAACATAAAGCTTTAGAAATTACCAGCAAGGAGAAGGGTTTGGCGTGTCGCCGGTCGCAGGTGAAGGACTTTCCTTCAGTTGGTTGAAATAAATTCGCTGTTAAGACGACGGCATTACATGTTTTGTTTCGTGGGTTGAGAATAGAGTTTGAGTGGGAGTGTGGGTTTCAAGTCGTTATATTCAACGACGGCTTGGCTATAATCACCGACGGCTTTATGCCGTCGCCTAGTAAAAAAATTATAAAATTTAAACTGCAGCCGTCACCGACGACTTTGCTAAAATCACCGACCGCTTTAAGCCGATGCCTAATACAAAAACTCTAAAATGTAAGCTGCCAAAATCAACGACGGTCTGGGACGGTCGTTATTTGGTAGTGTCCGTTATAGCTGTCGCTATCCGCGTTAAAAGCTGTCGGTCAGCACGACGATTTAAAACGGACGCTGATTTTGCAAACAACGACGGTTTGGCTGGCCGTCACGGTGGAGCCGTCGGTGACTGGGCCTTTTCTTGTAGTGCCCCCCCTCTTGTAGTGTTCCTAGTGAAATAACAATTGGTATCAGAGCTAGAACTCACAAAAGATAGGAAATCCTATTGAGAAAAAGATCCAAGGAACAATGAATACCACGAGAAACTTGAGGAAGGTTACTCCACGCAAAGGCTTCCCATGTTTAATGGGAAGTTCTATTTCTACTAGAAGAACCAGATGAAGATATTCATCAAGGCAGAAAACTACCAGGTATGGAGAGTCATTGAAGTTGGTGATTTCGAGGTCACAACTACTAATGACAAAAATGAGGTAATTTTGAAACCATTCTCTGAATATGACAAAGCTGATTTTAAAAAAATGGAAGTAAATGCCATGGCTGTTAAACTGTTGCATTGTGGACTTGGACCCCATGAACATAATAGGATCATGGGATGCAAATCCTCAAAGCAAATATAGGATTTACTAGAAGTAACTCACGAAGGAACTAATGAAGTCAAAAGATCTAAAATTGATTTACTAATGAATCAATATGAATGTTCCCATGAAGACTAAGGAAAGCATTCAATAGATTTTACTCGTTTTACAACATTATTAATGAGTTAGCTTCTCTTGGAAAGTTTATTTCATCAGAGGAAAGGTTGAAAGTTCTTAGGAGTCTCCTAAGGACAGATGGATGGCTAAGGTCACTGCTTTACAAGAAACAAAAGATTTCACTAAGTTCAACTTAGAACAGCTCGCTGGGACACTTATGACTCATGAGCTTCACCTTGACACTGAGTATGGTGAAAGCTTCAAATCAAAATCCATTGCACTCAAAGCAGATGATGAAGATGACTCTGACTCAGAAGAAGAGGAAGCAGCTCTCATGGTTCGAAATTTTGAAAGATGTATAGGAACATGAAGAACGGAAACTTCAAAGGTAAAACTAAAAATTTTCTAACCAAGCTGCTTATCATATATATGGGAGTACATATCACTTCATCAAGGAATGTCCACTTTGGGAAAATGATAAAACTAAAGAAAGGAACAAGGAACGCTTTGCTGAAAGGAAAAAGGAATCCAAGGCACCCTTCTCTAAGGCAAACGTTCGAAAGCAATGATGGCTACTTGGGGAGATTCAGAGACGGAAGAGGAAGAAGAGCAACAAACTGAAGAAACATCAAATCTTTGCCTCATGGCAAACATTAATGAAAAAGAAGATGAAGAAAATGTTGAGGTAAGCCAACATGGACTTGAGACAGACTTAGATTGCAAAACTAGGCCTGAAATATATGATCTTCTTTATGATGCAATTCTTGAATGTAGAGATGAACGTGAAAAATGTGAACAAACTGAACAAGCTCTTAAAGTTTGCAAAGAACATATAGAATGGCTTAAGAAAATGAGAACAAATGTTGAAACTAAATTCTTTGATTTGTTTGATAAAAATTTAAAAATCAAAGAATATTATGAGAGTGTGAAAAATGAAAATTTATCTAATAAATTTAGAAATTTCAAACTTAAAGGAATTTGTCCCTATTATAAGTTCCTTTGATATTAGATCAACCCCTTTGAAAGGATACAGATCTGAGATCGAAAATTTGAATAAAAAGAAAATTGTTTTGAAGGAACAAATATGTAATCTTAAGAAGGAACTGGTTGTTGCAAGTAACAGAGGCAAAACGATGGACGTTCCTAAGTGGATTGAGAGACCACAGACTAAAAGAAAAGAAGGTCTTGGTTTCAAAAACTACAAGAAAAGGAACAATAATAAGAAATATGTTGACCTACCTAGTGATAAATTTTGTATATATGTATTGTGGAAAGGTAGGTCATTACATTAATCAATGTCACGAAAAACTGAAACGATTGGCAAAAATGTGAAAATAAGTAACAAGAAATGGCTTGTCAAATCAAGTCCTAGTCAAGAACAGGAACCCACGAAACAAGGGGTTCCTACAACTAACAATTAGTTGATTTTTGCAAGTTGGAGTGAGGGGGAACAATACATGGTATCTTGATAGTGGTTGTTTCAAGCATATGACATGAGACAAATCTAAGTTTCTCTCACTCTCAACCAGCAAAGGTGGAAGTGTGACATTTGGTGACAATAAGAAAGGTACATAGTTGCCATGGGTAAGGTTGGTAAGTCACCATAACACTCCATTGAAAATGTATTTTCAGTTGAAGGACTTAAACATAATCTATTGAGTATTTCCTAATTCTGTGACAAGGAAAATGTTGTCAAATTTCATAATGAAAAATGCTTGATCATTAACATTAAAACTAAGAAGGTTATTTTGGAAGGAACAAGGAAAGGGAACACATATATTGTGGATCTTGATCTTATTCCTAAAATCAATCTGACGTGTCTTAGTGTAATTGAAGATGATTCACTCCTTTGGCATAAGCGTCTAGGACATGCTACCTTTTCATTACTTGACAAACTTCGATCAAAAGATCTCGTCTTGGGGTTACCATCTATAAAATTTCATATTGATCAAGTTATTTTGTGATGCATGTGCCCGAGGAAAG
>NC_079209.1:31022443-31029943 GCF_026745355.1 Beta vulgaris subsp. vulgaris
ATGCATCTCAGGAAGGACTCGGATGTGTATTGATGTAGAACCAGAGAGTAATAGCCTATGCGTCTAGACAGTTGAAGTCGCAGATGAGGCAAATGCTTCTATTTTAGGTTTTTTCGAAACAACTCCCCTCATTCCGTCTCCGTTTCTTTTCCTTCGGAATTCCTCGTCCTTCATCTCTATGTGTTCATGCTCAAGAGCACGATTATACAAGTCTTCGAATGAGGTGTACACACCTATCCTTTTTTGATATTTTAAATTCAAACCTTCGAAAAACCGCATGGCTTACAATCTTTCACATTTTACAATATCACTAGTGAATCGAGAGAGCTCAATAAACTTTGCAGCATACTCTAGCACAGTCATTTTTCCTTGTCTCAAACTCAAGAACTCGCTCTCTTTCATCCTCCTTAAGGCTGGAGGAAAGAACTTCTCTCTTAATTTTTCGACAAACCGTTCCCATGTAAACTCAGTCTGCTTGGCAATTTCTTTTAAGGTGAGCCACCATAAATCAGCCGGCCCCTCTAAATAGAAGGAAGCCAGCCTCACTGCTCCCGCTATTTGAATATTACAGTCCCTGAATACCCATTTACAGTGTACCAGACTCCCGTTGGGGGTGCTAATTACCAGCTCTAAGGGTTCCACCTGGGGTAGACGTACTAATCTTTCAACACATGCATGAGAGATAAAAGAGTGGGATATGAGAAATCAATATCCCCATTTATTCTAAGGTATGATTTGAGTTTTGGGAGGAAACATCTTAAGGGGGTGAGAAAGTAATAGCTAGTCAATAATAATAATAGAAATAGTGATCATAGTAATAATAATAATAATAAAATATATATACATATGATGAGAAATAGTAATCATTAAAAAGGAAATTTGATTAAGAAAACCTCTTACTTATATATATAGTACGAGTAGTTCACTTTAATAAGGCTACCTGTGGGAAGTATTATTATTATTATTATATTAGCAAAAGGGGATAAGTGTTTGGGGTAGGTGAGTATAACATAAACCAATAATAACAAACCACATGCCAAAGAGGGGAGTAAAAGTAAAGATATTTAAGGACAAGTTGGTCTGCAGTTCTGATAGGAGTTACCAAAGGAAAGGGGACCCTCCAGAAAATTCCAAGTACAATAAGTCCAAAACGTTGATATCACAACTCAGTATACTTATAGGTGAACTTCCAGTTAAATTTTCACCCTCAAATTCCACAAAAATTCCACAGCCCAGAAGTCCTCAAGACTTCCGCCACACACCCGCCAGATTCACGGTTCTGTCCAAGCTCCATTCTTCCTCCATTTTCTTAGGTAAAAACTCCATTTTTCTTCCATGCAAACTACTAAAAATGTTCTAAACTTGTAGTTGCATATTGGGTAACCAAGAATTTCAGGAAAAACAAAGGGAAAATCGAAGAACAAGAGGAGGAAGAACTCATTAAGGTAAACTGGAAAAAAACAGATTCTTAGGTGATGTGTTTAGGCTTTGTTTTGGGAGAATTCCTTCCAATTGCTAATTTCTATTGTGTGCATATCTTAAATTTGTTGGTTAGGAGTAAAGCTTCGAGCTTTTGCAGCCATTTTGGGAAGAAACTAAGCTAGGAACTAAGGTACACACGATTCTAAACTAACATGGGATTTTTAGTTGTTTAGGTTGGTGAAACCTCTTTGTATGAAAATATGGGCGTAAAGTTTGAGTCTTTATATTATAATGAGTAACATGTATATACTGGTTCAAGTATAACATATGTGAATTTTTATTGCATGCATGTTGAATGATACATAATATTGAAAGAACAAGTAAAGATACTAATGGATGAAAGATGGATTTTTTTTGTGTGATTTTGTGGTTTAGTTGGAATTTCATTGGCAAAATTTGGAACTTAGGACCCTAACCTACTGTATTTTCATATACAAACAAAGGTTAATGAAAATTAGGCTCATGAACCAAAGAGTGCAGTAAACTTCATTTGCAAGATACTATATTTTTCCGAAACTTCGAATGTGATTTCACAAGATTCATATCATAATATTCAAGAGCCATCTTTTGTGTGATTTGTGAATTTAAGTATGATCATGATTGTAGGAATGAGAGGCCTTTATCTATAATTAATAAAGTAAAATTATAAGTAAAGTATATGAGAAATAGATGTTAGAAATAATGAAACGTTATCTTGTTATGCATGATTACAAATTCCTAAACTAGGGGAGTAGAGTTATTTTGAGAAGCAATGGAAGTAATAGTAGATATATTTTATAAAGGATATTGATTGAGATGTTAGTTGCAAAAGATTTGAGTTTCATAGAAATGATCAGGGGGAAGAAACTGCGTAAGCAGTGATGAACGCACCATAAGGTGTGTGTATGAGTGTAGATGATAGGACATGTCCTTAATTAAGTCTTGCAAGCAGTAATATATTATAATGGGAAGACGTTCCCATGACTTTAGAGTCGGCAGAGTAGCCCTCTATTCGTGCTTCTTCTCCCGGTTAAATGTATTAGTAAATATAGATAGAAAAGAACCTAGATGGTAAAGTGCATTTCTTATACTCAATATTTGAAACATGGAAAGATCGCGCCACTGACACCTTGGAAAATCGTAACTCACATGTAATTAAGTGATGATTGCCAATGCTTAACTTATATAAAAATAAGCGTTCTGAATGCCTCCTACAAGAATAAACATGAGAACTGAAGAATTTGTGTGTACCAGCTTTGCTGACTTAAATTGTTATTGTCATTTCCCAACTGCCCTTCCGGGCAGTGGTGGAATTGCAGGGCTAGGTAATGGGAGTTGTTTGGAATTACGTGATGCGCTTGCCACCGTGTTGTGAACTTAAATGTTTTGTCATTTTGTTACGTTTAGAATACTTGAAATGTAAATATTATAATAGATTCCATGGCATGTATTTTTGGTAGATCCATATGTAAATTTCCTAAAAAAATATGGATTGTAATATTATATTAATATTTTAAGTAGGTGGTAAGATACTTCTTAGTCTTGGGGTTTCCCTAAGAAGGGAAACTGCAAACTTGGGTAACGTCACCTAATTAGCTACGATGGAATTATACTTCCAGTAGCTTTCATATAAGCAGTGTTAATTAGGTGGGCTGTTACAGTTGGTTCCACACAACTCCATTTACCTATCCCTGCAATTCCACCACTGCCCGGAAGGGCAGTTGGGAAATGACAATAACAATTTAATTCAGCAAAGTTGGTACACATAAATTCTTCAGTTCTCATGTTTATTCTTGTAGGAGGCATTCATAATGCTTATTTTTATATAAGTTAAGCATTGGTAATCATCACTTAATTACATGTGAGTTATGATTTTCCAAGGTGTCAGTGGCGCGATCTTTCCATGTTTCAAATATTGAGTATAAGAAATGCACTTTACCATCTAGGTTCTTTTCTATCTATTTACTAATACATTTAACCGGGGAGAAGAAGCACGAAAAGAGGGCTACTCTGCCGACTCTGAACTCATGGGAACGTCTTCCCATTATAATATATGTACTGCTTGCAAGACTTAATCCAGGACATGTCCTATCATCTATACTCACACCTTATGGTGTGTTCATCACTACTTACGCAGTTGCTTCCCCCTATCATTTCTATGAAACTCAAATCTTTTACAACTAACATCTCAATCAATACCCTTTATAAAATATATCTACCATTACTTCCATTACTTCTCAAAATAACTCTACTCCCCTAGTTTAGGAATTTGTAATCATGCATAACAAGATAACGTTTCATTGTTTCTAACATCTATTTCTCATATACTTTACTTATAATTTTACTTGTTAATTAAAGATAAAGGCCTCTCATTCCTACAATCATGATCATACTTAAATTCACAAATCACAGAAAAGATGGCTCTTGAATATTATGATAGATTCCATGGCATGTATTTTTGGTAGATCCATATGTAAATTTCCTAAAAAAATATGGATTGTAATATTATATTAATATTTTAAGCAGGTGGTAAGATACTTCCAAGTCTTGGGGTTTCCTTAAGAAGGGAAACTGCAAACTTGGGTAACATCACCTAATTAACTACGATGCAATTATACTTCCATTAGCTTTCATATAAGCAGCTTAATTAGGTGGGCTGTTACAGTTGGTATCCGAGCCAAGGTTTTCAAGTATTATATTTTTTATGACTTTCAACATACATAATTTATTTTAGGATTTTTTCACCAGGTACCCTTGTACTTTATCAAAATTCATGAGGTATCCCTAATTTTAAAAAAAATGCACTAAGTACCCCTAAAATTTGTAAACAATGTACTAAATGCCCTTAATGACTAACAGTGTCAAGTTTCCGTTAGTCATTAGGGTTAATGAACCCCTCTAACCCTCATTAAACCCTTTAACTCTAACCCCAAAACCCTAATCCTAACCCCTAAGCCTCTAACACCTCACCCCCACCCTAAACCCTAACCCTAACTACCTAACCCCCACAACCCCCTCCACCAACCCCCACCAACGCAACCCACCCCAACCCCCGTAGCCGCCCTCCCCCACCCCCTGCATAGCTGCCCAAATAACAAAATGTACAGCCACGGCAGTAGGAAGTACTCCACCACCGCAGCTGCTGCTTACCGTGGCAACCAGACGGCCACAACAAGCCGGCATCGACTTCTCTTTTCCCTCGTTTCTTCTTGTCGGCGTCATCCCCCCCCCCCCACACACACACCCATTTTCCTCCTCCCTCTTGTTTCTTCTCTATCTTTGCTACGAGACACGCCTTTTCTCGTCAGCGTCATCCGGACTGAAAGCAACGACGGGGGAAGGCATGGGGTGTTGCGGGGGTAGGGGAGGGGAAGGGGTGTTGCGGGGGGTGCATGAGGGGGTCTGCTGCGAGGCTACAAGGAGGGGGAAGGGGAGGGGAGGTGACAGTGGTAGGGTGGTGGTGGGGTTAGGGGGTTAAGGTTAGGTTAGGGTTTGAAGTTAGGAGGAGGTTAGGATTAGGGAAGGGTTAGATTTAGTTAGTTAATTAGGGTTTAATTAGAGTTAGAGTTAGAAGTATTAATTAACCCTAATGACTAACGAAAACTTGACACCGTTAGTCATTAAGCGCATTTTGTACATTGTTTACAAACCTTAGGGGTACCTAGTGCATTTTTTAAAAATTAGGGGTACTCCATGAATTTTGATAAAGTACAGGGGTACCAGGTGAAAAAACCGTTTATTTTATTAAACTATTTCTGTTTTCAAAATAAATATCATAGTTTTCCAAAAAAATATATATATATGTTTACATAATATTGAAAACAAGTAAAGATACTAACGGATGAAAGATGGATTTTTTTTGTGTGATTTTGTGGTTTAGTTGGAATTTCATTGGAAAAATTTGGAACTTAGGACCCTAACCTACTGTATTTTCATATATAAACAAAGGTTAATGAGAATTAGGCTCATGAACCAAAGAGCTGAGTGCAGTAAATTTCATTTGTAAGATACTATATTTTTCCGAAACTTCGAATGTGATTTCACAAGATTCATATCATAATATTAAAGAGCCATCTTTTCTGTGATTTGTGAATTTAAGTATGATCATGATTGTAGGAATGAGAGGCCTTTATCTATAATTAACAAGTAAAATTATAAGTACAGTATATGAGAAATAGATGTTAGAAACAATGAAACGTTATCTTGTTATGCATGATTACAAATTCCTAAACTAAGGGAGTAGAGTTATTTTGAGAAGTAATGGAAGTAATGGTAGATATATTTTATAAAGGATATTGATTGAGATGTTAGTTGCAAAAGATTTGAGTTTCATAGAAATGATAGGGGGAAGAAACTGCGTAAGCAGTAATGAACGCACCATAAGGTGTGTGTATGAGTGTAGATGATAGGACATGTCCTTGATTAAGTCTTGCAAGCAGTAATATATTATAATGGGAAGACGTTCCCATGAGTTTAGAGTCGGCAGAGTAGCCCTCTATTCGTGCTTCTTCTCCCCGGTTAAATGTATTAGTAAATAGATAGAAAAGAACCTAGATGGTAAAGTGCATTTCTTATACTCAATATTTGAAACATGGAAAGATCGCGCCACTGACACCTTGGAAAATCGTAACTCACATGTAATTAAGTGATGATTGCCAATGCTTAACTTATATAAAAACTAGCCTTATATGCACGCGATGCGTGCCTTAAATTCAAAATTTGTTATTCTTTTATATACTCCATTCATACAATAGTTATAATTACACTTAAAATGTGAAAGAATTATTGTTAAATGAATTTAGATATATTACTTCGCTAATGTAAAAAACTAACAGAGGTTGTTATATTTTATTAATGAACTTTGAATAAAAAGAATAGACATAATGAGTTGGTTTGAATGAAATAAACAATATTAAAGGTTGTAAGTGTTTTATCCTTTTCAAGTGTACGTCATGTATACCATCTTATCTTATTATGTAAAAGATCAAGATATTTTGTCCATTTAATTTTTTTGATTGACATATTTGATGCATATATCATTTTTAACTTGGTTAGAATGGAAAGTTGAAATGAGAAAGGGTTCTTAAATTGCTTTCTTTTTTAATTTTTCATTCCATTAGATCATTAGAAGTAATTTAGTATTGCACGGAGGGAGACACCATCTCCCCCCTCCCCCCTTTCCCTTATATAAAGACAATCAATTGCTAAACATCCTTATCAACCTAGAGCCCCAATTACTCATGAAATAAACATAATCTACAATAAAGTAAAATAACCCATTAGAAATATACTTTAATAACCTCGTAAAATACATTTTTTAAGGATCAATCTCAATTAGGTTATCTACTCCATAGATAGATTTATCATAGCTCCATCCTCTACACATTTTTATGATAAAATGTCATTTGCGCCTTCTCTGGAAATAAGAACTAAAATATGAATAACATAATAACATGGTGCTAATGCTGGTCACCATCTAAGTTCAAAAATATGCACCATAAAAATTAATACCCAAAAGGAGATTCAAATCCATATAAAAAAATGCAAAAAGACAAATCCCATAATACTAAAATTAAGTTCAAGAAAGATAATGTACCACATACTAAAAAAGCTTCACTTCTTAACCTCTTTCATCTTCAATTCACTTTACTTTCCATTTCCAACAACTCTCAATCTCTCGTCAACAGCAAAAATCAAAACGAAGCAACTCCTAAAATTTCTTCAACCTACCACTGAATTTATCGAGTGGTATTCTTCTCTTCTACCCCATCTATCTCTTTAGCTTACTCAATTTCTCTATCTAAAATCATACTTATTTGTCTCTCTCTTCTCCTTTCCACCACCACAACCACCTTCCACCACCTCCATGCAACATATCAATTAGCCAAAAACTACAAATTAATATCAATCTCCCTCTTTTCACTTTCTCTCTCCTACCCATTTTTGGTACCTTTTCAATTTACCAAAATAACTTATCTTATTAATTCACTCATCAAGCTATTCGAGGTAATCTCCTCTTTTTCTCTCTGCATGTTTAAC
>NC_079209.1:31702443-31749943 GCF_026745355.1 Beta vulgaris subsp. vulgaris
TACTGCGAAGGCAGCTAAGAAAAAGGCGTTGTCCACTGCCCAGGCGACTAAAATAACGTCGTTGAAGGAAGAAATGGAGTTGATTATGTTTGGCCTTCGTGAAGAACTAGTGGACGCCGCCAGTCGTTACACCTATAATACTAAGGCACATCTGATGAAGCAATTTATGGAGGGACATACATCGTCATATACCCAAAAGGTTGATGTCAGACAGTTCCTAGAAGTTTTGGAACTCTCGAAGATCTTCTCCATGACGGTGTCGGTGGGAGTGACACATCTACCACTTTTGATTCTGGCGTCAATGACCATACTACCGAGGACGCTTGAACCTTTCTAAATCCTACAAGGTGTTGTGTCACTTGAAAAATTTATGTTTAGTATGTATTTTGGTTTGGGCGCTATGTCACCAAGTCTGAACATTTTACTTCGCGTTGTGTGGTGGTGCTAGGGCACCTATTTGAAAATATTTTAACTTTTTGTTTGTATGGATTGTGTGTTTATTGCTTTACTGGAAAATATCAATGCAGTATGTTTCGTTGACAATGAATGAAATGTATGTATGTAATTGTGATAAAGCTATACTTTATATATGATTTTTGCTCGTTCTACTACTCTTTTGTGTAAGTTATGAGACTTATAATAGTCTTTCTTTTCACATTTTAATGTTCAAAGAGTTAAGTTGCTTATGTTATAAAGTTGATTTAAAATATGAAAAATATATTCAATTTATTATTTTCCTTGATGATACTACTACAAATCTCATATATGTTAATTTGGTTTGTTAAACATTTATAGTATGTAGTAGTATAATTCTACTATGCGAATATTTATTACTCTATTAATTTGTTTGTAGGCTAAATTAGAAGAAATAAAAAAAAGAAGCAAAAGAAAGGAGGTTAAAAAGAGTCATTAGATTGATGCAAAGAATAAAAGAAAAAAGGGAAAACATTTCTTCCGTTGGTCCAAAAGACCAACACCTACAACAATCATGGGCCAAAAAAGAGTGGGCAGCCACCACGACATCCACAAGAGGGAATGTGGGGTTATGAAAACCCTTGTTTTACACGAGACACAAAAATAGAGACGGAAGTCTCACAGCAGCTATACAACAGAGAAGGGGACGAACAACAGACGACACGAGGAGAAACAAAGGGACGCAGCATCGGAGGACGACAGAGTTGCATGAGGAAGAAGACGAAGTGTCGTCTCATCTGATTTTTCATACGAATCTAGAGTTTATCCTTATCTTCTCTTAGTTTATGTTATTGAATTCTATTGATTATTATGTTTAATTTCAGATTATTATTTTCAATTAGTTGGATTAATTTAGTTTTAATGTCTTGCTAAATTTCTTTGTTCTAGGTTAGGGATGTAGTTTTTATTTATATTTTTATCAATGAATTGATTTTGTTGTTTGAGTTTGATTTATTATAATTGCAATTTGATAATCATGTAACAGCCCGAAAAATTTGAACTTTAAAAAAAAAAAAACAACACAACACAACACAAAACATCTCGATCATTCTCTATGTGCATACAAATAATATCATATGTACATATTCGTAATGTTACTATAATTAAATTTTCTTATGATCACTAAAGGACAAGTGAAAGTGTTCAATTACCTATGGTAAAGGGGTAATAAAAAAAAAATTGTTCCTAGGAGGATGGAAGGAGTAAAATCACTTGTAAGCAACATCACTTTAGGGCCATGAATAAAGGGAGGAAACTCTAAAAACACTTGTAATATGTCCTACTATGTGTGGGCTACTAGTGTACATCCTTTGGTTGGGCTAGGAAGGGATTTTTAGGGCCCCAAACACATGATTAAGTATGTTAGGAGTTGCTGGACAGCAACCCATATAATGGAAGATATCTCAATAAACTTAAGAGGAAAGAGAAGATTTGGGTTTCCAATGGGTAGGGGACAAACCTAAGTTGACTTTCCAATTTCCCAAGCCCCTAAATCAGATTAAATCAACCTTGCCCACTCCTCTTTTCCTTCACTACATGCACCCGCCAGATTAGAGGTGAATTCCTCTTTCATTTTTCTTCCTCCTCTTCGTCCCTTATGAGCTTTTCTTTGTGAAAATTTTTCATCAAAGGATCCTAACCTAGTAATTGATTGAAGTTTTGCAGAAAAAGAAGCCTAGGAGTAAAGATCTTGGTAAGAGAATAAGAAGATTTGAAGAATCACCCTCATACAAGGTAAGAAAAGTTTAAAGGAAGTAGAAGAACATATTTTTAAGTTGGATGTAAACTTAGCTCATGAGATTAATGACATGCATTGGCAAAATTATGTAGGAACTTGGAGTTTAAAGTCTTTGAAGGTGAAAAGAGCTTAGAAAAACAAATTAAGTGATAGATCAAGGAGATAAGGTACATAGGAACACTCTCTTTATTTACTATCATTAGCTTAGTGAAATTTTGATGTGTGATAGTTCAATTATGTATATTTTTGATCAAATTGATGAAATAGTGCATGCATGTTAAATTTTGAGTTAAGATTTCACTTGTATGTAATTGATTTTGAGTTATATATACTCTTGGTGTTCATCTATGAAAGAGGAGAATTAAGGATGTCACTCTACTATAATGGAAATGAGTTTTGATAAAGTATGAATTATTATACAAATATGTGGATAAATAAAAGTATATATATTATTCTTTTAGGTGATAATTTCTTTTACATATTTAGAAGTCTTTTCTCTTCACTCATAATTTAAATTAAAAGTTCTCTTTTAAAGGAGATTTTTAGGATTTTATAAAGTGTTGAGTATTCTTTTCGGATTTTATGTGACCTGCCACTGTAAATCGAAGTTTTGACCCCCAAAACGTGGTTTTTAGCCTTTTTCTATTTCACGAGAAAATGTTCGTAACGAAAAATCCTTGAGGATAGGCCCTGAAATTTTTCGATTTGGACTTCTGAGCAGGAAGTTAGAACCATTTTAATGCTACTGTTTTATGCTGAAAATTCTGACGAAAGTGTATATGTTAAACTAGTTTACTTTGTAAAGGAGGTTTAAATGAGCAAGATAGATACCTAGATATATGCGTATTTTGTACAAACCAGCAAGTTGACTAATTTCCTAAAAAGTTTACCTTTCATCAACATAGTAAAAATTTCAATTATTAAACGAGGAATTTCACGTAAAGTTTAGTACATTAAAACAATGATAATACTAAAATGAGTGTGACTCCTCCTTTTCCTCTCCTTATGGATGAATATACGTACTTCCAAGTAAGGTAGTGATGTACTACATATTTAAACTACAGATATGTTGTATAATATGAGCACTATAAGAGGGGGGGTGAATTATAGTGAGAGAATAAGCACTACTTTTTGCGGAATTAAAAGTAAACTTGGGAACAAACAATGGGAACACGAGAGATTTTACGAGGAAAAACTTCCTAGGCCTAGTAGGAAGAAACAACCTCGACCACAAGGGATTTTAAACAACTTTCCACTATAATAGGCCAAAACAACTCTGATTACAACCTATTACTTTTCTCTCGATTCTCAACTTAAGTCACTCAACTCAAGTTCCAATGACAGTTCCCAACAACTGACGTTTTCTCTCAAACTTCACTCGAAGTTTCTTTCTCTTTCTCTTTCTCTTTCTCTTGCTTCACTCAAAGCTTTCTCACACTTACAAGAGTTCACTCAAACCCTTTTTCTCAAAAATACACTTTGTAAAACAATGGAAGAGTAATAAAATCGATTAATGTAAGTATGAATTCTCTTAAGGAAAGGCACTGACACTTTAGATAACTTAAGACAAATTAACTAAGTCAGACACATTTTCTCAAATGAATTAGGCGCCTATTTATAGACATTAAGACAAGACATGATTTCCACTAACTTAGACCATTATCACATGTTCTCCATGATTTTAATTAATTAATTAAATTAAATTATTATTCCATGTCATGTAAGCATCCACTAATCCACTACTTTACTTCATAGAAGCAGTAACATTACGTGGTTTTGCAAACTTGGAGAATAATTAATCTTATTTAATTTAATTAAATACTTGGAGGATAATTAACTTAGCCACTAAATCCACTAACTAATAAATGTAGCAGTAAACTTTAGGCGTGTAATCTAGAATTTAGGAAATAAATAAATAAAATCTTTAGCTAGTTTTTAGGAAAAATATCTTTTTCAAAATCTTTTATAAAAACCGGAAAAAGTTTTTTATTTCAAAAAATCCGAAACATTTTAAAACCGGAAATAATATATTTTCGAAAACTAAATCTTTTAAATAAAATATAAAAGATAAAATATATATTTTAAAAAGATAAGATTTGAAAATCAGTTATTTTAAAATCAGAAAATCTATTTAAAATCTTTTCCTAACAAACTTAAACTAACTTCCTAAAATTATGGATCTTAGTCAAATTATCCCTAAAAACTCTAACAACTATATTGGGCACACAATTATCTTAGGCGCACAATATTAGTCACTTAGAAGTTCCTAAATTAGTTTTAAAGTCTTGTTCCCTAATTATTAAGTGTTGTTCCTATAGTGCCAGGTCTGTTCCTTTCATGGGAACAGAACCAAGTTCCTTTGAGAATTCACCACGAACTTAATAAAGCTATTACTCAACCTTAACAAGAAGATTAATAAATACCCTAATGTATTCTAATCTTCATTCCATGCTTGATTCTTCATTTCTCGAACATCTTTACTTCGATCTTGATTAATTCTCCGCTTTAATCTTCAATCAAGTATTCTCTTAGCTCGAGCATGAATTACCTTGCAATCAACATAAATAAAATATACTATGTCTTTTGTGGTTAGGTCATCTTCAAAACTCAAGGGTCAACAATTTCCCCCTTTTTGAAGATGGCAACAAAAGGCATATACTAAAAATAATACACATAAGTCATATAAAAATAATTTTAACAAAGTATGTAACCAAGTTAAATTAATATTATAGACTCGTTATTTTATTTTGGAAAGTCGAAATATGAGAACATAATTCATGACAAAAAAAATTTACTCTGATTTGCCTTATCTTTCCCCCTTTGGCATCTTCAAAAACATAGTCCACGATTTCAAAAGATGAATATTATTCACTAAACACATCACACCACCAAACTTGTAAGAAATAAGTTGGTTAGTATAAGCAAATAAAGCATTCAACTCTCAAAAACCGCAATCCAAGAATATTAGCCATTCATTTAGACGCACACATGCAAAAAGATCAAACTTAGAATTAAGCAAACCAAATAGTTCCATTGTAGCATGATTAAAGGAGAAGGATAGAAAAGACAAATATTAAACAAAGTTCATGTTCCCACACAAAATAAAACAAGCTATAAGAGAAAAGTTTATGATTTAGGAGAGGGAGGTTGTTCTACTTCTTCCACCACATCATGAAGCTTTGCCATCACTTCTTGATGATTTTCGGCCAATGTATCATTTCCCTTGAGCACAATGTCTTCCAACTTCAACAATCTAGAGTTCATAGCTTGAATGGAGGAAGAAAGTTCACCAAGCCGAGCCATAATTTCTTGTTGTCCATCCAAGGCTTTGTCAACTTTGCTCATAACCCCTTTTACCAACCCATTTAAATCCTTAGCTTCCGTAGCAAACTCCATCATTGCTTCCGAATGACCCATAACCAAGGAAAACAAAGAATCCAACCTTCTAGCATGAGCTAGAGTATATGTAGAACCAATGGTAGGATTTTGAGAAGACGAGGGAGCTTGAGAAGGCTTGGGGTTTGCGGTTTGTTCCTTAGGTTTGGGAACAGCAGGTTGTTCCTCTAGAATGGGAACACCACTTGTTTCCTTAGCTTTAGGAACAGAACAGGAGGGTTTTGAGGTAGAGGGAGGGATAGGATCATTTGTGGTGCTAGGGTAGAGGGTGAGGCAGATTTTTGTGGAGATGGAGGAAAAGGAGGATTGGTTTCCATGGGAACAGGAGTCGGTTCCCTAGAAGGAGGTAGGTTAGATTCATAATCTTCCCTATCAATCACCTTTACTTCATCTTCCTCACAACTTTCTTCGGCATCAAGATAGGAAAATTAAGCACTTTCATATTTTGAACCCTTTGACTAGCTCTAGTGCTTTCATAACCGGTTTCACCACCTCATCAACCACCTTCTTCCCTTTCTTCTTAGTTTCTTCTTTTTTTTTTCAATTTTCTTTTCTTTTTGATTTTTCTTTTCTTTTTCTTTTTCGCTTTCATTTTCTTCTCTTCAACTTCTTTTTCTTCTTCTTCTTCTTCTCCACTTCATCATCTCATCATATCCTCATCATCATCAAGATTAGCACGGCCCTTAATAACTTCTCCATTCACAACACAAACATTTAAGTTATTCAAGGCACGCACATTCAACATATTTCCCGTGGACACACTTATGGACTGAGTTCCCGAAATTTTCACTTTAAACTTAAGTAGAATTTCGGTTACTAAAGCTCCATATCCAACAACAAATCCATTTTCAATGCAATGACTCAAATGTTGAATCATTAAAGAGGGAAAGTTTATGTGTTTGTGAGAAGCTAGACAATGAATGTAAATTAAATCCAACATGCTAACTTGAGCACGTTTGGAAAGACGAGGCAATAAAGCTTTCTTGAGGATGTGAAACAAAATTTTGTGATAAGGGGAAAGAAGATTATGATCAAGAAATGTTTTTCCTTTTGACCACCATACTTAACAATCAATTGATCAAAGGAAATGTCCGAAAATGGATATGAACCACGTTGTTTCTTGAAATAAACATCTGTTCCTCTCACGGGAACACCAAGCAGTTTACCCAAAGTTTGCATTAAAATCATTTGAGTTCCTTTCACCAAGGTGGAACAATTTCCTTCTTCATCCATGGAAAAGTTTTCACAAAATTCGTCCATCAATTTAGGAATCAAACTATTTCCATAACATTTCACAAAAAGATTTTCCCAACCTTGAAACTTAATCATATTAAGAATTGACGAAAGTTTACTCTTTTGCACCAAGAAACATCAATAAAAAGTCCATGCACATACCTAGTTGCCGTGGAATTTTTTCGAAAACCGAGTTGTTCCTCTCTCGGGAACATCTGATTCCCCCTCACTAGTTGCATGAGCTTCTTCAACCTCCATTTCAACCGATTCTTTCTACTTTCTTCCTTTTCCTTAGAATTCTTGATGAAGAATTGGGAGAAATATCCATGGGTGTTGGTGATTCAATTTTAGAGGATGAAGGAGAGGGTTTTTCGGCTTTGTGGGAGGAGAGAGAGTGATAAGTGTTTTTGGTAGTCATGTTTTGTGGAGAAATTTTCGGTTTTATGAGAAGGAAGAAAAAATTTGTTTTGTTTTAAGGAAAGAATAATATAAAACCGTGTATTTACACGTTTTTTTTTAAAAAAAATCTTCTAAAAAAATATCTTCAACTAACTTGAGAGATATAAGGAAAAAATCAGATTTTTAGGAAATAAAATCTGAACATAATATTTTTGGTTTTTCGAATTTTGAAAAGAAAAAAATCTAATCTAATACGCTGGGAATTGGGAACAGCGTTTGGGAACAATGAATGGAAACAATGAAATTTTGCTACTTTGGAACTCCATTAATTCTTTTAATCCTTTGTCATCACTTAAGGCATAGAATTGTCCTATGAACAATAAGGGGAATATTATTGGACATTGGTGAGCAGTTTTCAGACATTTTTACTTATACATATGAAATAATCATATAAGAATTGTGATGTATTTAAGCAAATAAAAAATCAAAAATGCACATCAGACATAATGCCAAAGAATTAACACAAAGGGGAATATGTAGCAATCATTTCAATTTATTAAGCCAAGTTCAAGTCTCAATTTCTCAAACCTATCTCTATTTAAGGGTTTTGTCAAGATTCTGCAATTTGACGTTCAGTCTCACAGAATTCCATTTTAATAAGACCCTTTCAACATTATCTTTCAGAAAGTGATGCCTAATATGGATGTGTTTGACTCTTGAATGATGTACGGGATCTTTAGAAATACTAATAGCACTAGTATTATCACAATAGATGGGAACACATTCAAAGTAGATTCCATAGTCACGTAGTTGTTGTTTTATCCATAGCATTTGGGAACAACATGCTGCTGCTGCAACATTTCAGCCTCTGTCAGCTTGTAGATAAAGCAACTGTGTTTTGCTTCTTGGTGCTCCAAGAAACTAAACTATGACTAAGGAACTGAACCATACCTGATGTACTCTTCTATTGACCAGATCTCCTGCATAGTCAGCATCCGCAAATCCTTTCAATTCAAAGGTATCACTCCTCGAATAGAATAGGCTTAAATCATCTGTTCCCTTGAGGTATCTTAGGATTCTCTTCACAGCTGTGAGATGAGATTCCTTTGGATTGGCTTGAAACCTTGCACATAATCCTACACTGAAAGCAATATCAGGACGACTTGCAGTTAGATATAGTAATGAGCCAATCATACCTCGATATTGGTTTGATCCACACTTTTCCTATAGAATCTTCATCCAATCTGGTTGAGATTCCCATAGGTGTATGATTACTTTGGATGCTTCCAAACCATACTTTTTCAATAGTTCCTTTATGTATTTTTTGTTGATGGATGTAGATTCCTTCTTCTGTTTGCTTGATTTGCAACCCCAAGAAGAAGTTGAGCTCACCCATCATACTCATTTCAAATTCTTTACTCATGAGATTAGCAAAGTCCTTGCACAAAGATTCATTAGTGACCAAATATAATATCATCAACATATATTTGAACAACTAATAAATGTTTTCCTTTTGATTTTAAAAACAAGGTTCGATCCAATTTTCCTCTTTTAAACTCATTTTCAAGAAGGAACTTAGAAAGTCTTTCATACCATGCTCTTGGAGCTTGCTTTAACCCATAAAGAGCTTTGTCAAGCTTAAAGACATGATTAGGAAATTCTTTATTTTCAAAACCTGGAGGTTGTTCTACAAATACCTCCTCATTAAGATAACCATTTAGAAAAGCACATTTTACATCCATTTGATACAATTTGAAACCCATGAAGGCAGCAAAAGCTATGAAGATTCTAATTGCTTCCAATCTTGCAACTGGAGCAAAAGTTTCTTCATAATCAATGCCTTCCTGTTGATTGTATCCTTTCACAACTAACCTGGCCTTGTTTCTTATGATAGTTCCGAATCATCTAATTTGTTTCGAAACACCCACTTTAAACCAATAACCTTGTTATGTTTAGGCTTAGGTTCAAGGTGCCAAACTTTGTTTCTTTCAAATTGATGAAGTTCATCCTGCATTGCTACGATCCAATCAGCATCAGTGAGAGCTTCTTCATGATTCCTAGGTTCCAACATAGAAAGAAAAGCATGAAAAGCACAAAAGTTTTTCAATTGAGATCTCGTTTGAGTTCCCTTATTTATGTCACTGATTATTAGTTCCACAGGATGGGAACGATGAGTTTTCCAAGGCTTTGGTTGGAAATCCTGGATGGAAACTTGGTTTCCTTGATCATCTTCATTTCCCTGTACTTGGGAACCAGGTTCAACAATAGTGGATTCATTCACTAGTGCATCATCACTTAGTTCTCTTCTTCCTCATTGGGAACAGGAACAGGATGTTGTTCCCTTGGCTTTGTTCCCATGACTTCGTCTTCCAAAGTCTCATCAATAAGACTTAGGTCTTTTGTCAATCCATTTCGAAGTCATCTTCAACCTGTGTGCTTGCATCAAATTTATCTGTTTCATCAAAAATAACATGCACACTTTCTTCTACACACATAGACCTTTTATTATACACTCTATAAGCCTTGCTACTAGAAGAATATCCTAAGAATACAACTTCTTCACTTCTAGCATCAAATTTTCCAATATTTTGTTTCCCATTATTATGAACAAAACATTTACATCCAAATGTTCTGAAATATGTAATATTGGGCTTTTTACCAAAATACAGCTCATAGGGCGTTTTATTTAATAAAGGTCTTACCATGGCTCGATTTATAATGTGACAAGCAGTATTCACAGCTTCTGCCCAAAAGTTTTTAGGAAGTCCACTAGCTATCACATAGTCCTAGCCATCTCTTCTAGTGTTCTATTCTTCCTTTCAACACACCATTTTGTTGAGGTGTTCTAGGGGCTGAGAAATTGTGATCTAATCCATTGTCTCTGCTAAAGTCATCGAACTTAAATTTTCAAACTCTTTACCATGGTCGGATCTAAGGTGAAGTAACTTATGACCACTCAAATTTTGTACTTTCTTTGCAAAGACAAGGAACTCATCATAAGTCTCGTCCTTGCTAGAAAGAAAAATAACCCAAGTAAATCTAGAGAAGTCATCTACAATTACTAACACATATTTCTTTCCACTTCTACTTTGTATCCTCATAGGTCCACATAAATCCATATGTATTAACTCTAAAGGTCTTGTGGTACTCAACATTCTTGGACTTGAAAGAGGACCTAACATGCTTGCCTTTTGCGCATGCATCACACACATGATCTAAATGAAACTTAGTAGAGGGTAAACCTAAAACTAGTTCTTTAGAACGCAGTTTGTCAAGCAAGGAAAAGCTAGCATGACCTAGACGCTTGTGCCATAAGAATGAATCATCATCAATAACACTAAGGCATGTGAATTTGTTTTTGGGAACAAGGTTGAGATCCACAACATATGTGTTCCCTTTCCTTGTTCCTTCCAAAATGATATCCTTTGTCTATTGTTGACTATCAAACATTTTTCACTATTAAACTTCACACAGTTCCCTCTATCACAGAATTGGGAAATACTTAACAAGTTATGCTTTAATCCATCAACTAGAAACACATTTTCTATGGAATGTGACGATGACTTACCAACTTTGCCCATGGCAACTATGTTACCTTTCTTGTTGTCACCAAAAGTCACACTTCCACCATTGTAGGCTGAGAGTGAGAGAAATCTTGATTTATCTCCAGTCATATGCTTAGAACAACCACTGTCTAGGTACCATGTGTTGTTCCCCTCACTCCAACCTGCAAGAAAACTAATTGTTAGAGTTAGGAACCCAATCTTTCTTGGGTTCCTTTCCTTCAGGAACAATAGATTTCTTTTTCCAAATTACTTTACTTGTTTCCAAGTTCTCATTGCGACCAAGTCTTTTAGGACAAGAGTTCCTAAAATGACCAGTGTTCCCACAAAACATACAAACTTTATCACTTGGTAAATCAACTCTCTTTTTAGGTTTTTCAAATTTCTTTTTGTGATTAAAACCAAGACCTTCAGTTCGTTTTGTTTGAGGGTTCTTAATCCAGTTTGGAATAGGTAGCATTTTCTTTTCATTTCTCATTTGGTCAGTTCCCCTACAAGTTCCTTATTTTCAATTTCCAAAAATGAAACATGATTTTTCAATTCGTTTATTTCAGATTTGAAACTTTGCAAGGGAACTGACTTAATGTCAAATGAACTTACTTCAGGAACAAACTCTTTTAGTTGTGATAACTCAAGACTTAACAAGTAGTTCTCATTTTTAAGATTTTCGAAATCCTCTTTTAATTTAAGATTTTTGTCAAACAATTCGAAAAATCTTTTCTCAATATCAATACAACACTTTTAAGCCAAGAGGTATGTTCCTTTGCTACACTTAAAGCATTTTGACATTGTTTTAGTTTAATGGTTCATCTTTGCAATCATTTACAGCGTCAACAATAAACTCAAATAATTTTTCTTTACTTAAAGAATTAAGACGAGTTTTGATGGTGTCTAGACTTGCCTCAAGAGATTCAATCTCTTCATCAGATTCGGAATTGTCAAGAGCCATAAGACAGAAGTTTGCAGTCTCCTCATTTGGTTGAGGATCATCTTCTTCCTCAGAGTCAGAGTCTCCCCATGCAGCAACCATAGCTTTCTTCATGTCAGATCGAGTATAGGAGTTTTTGTATTCTTTGTTCCTATCTCTGCTCTGTTCCCTTCCTTTGCCTTTTTCTTGTTCCCATTGGGGACAATCCTTGATGAAGTGCTCAGAACTGCCACACTTATGACAAACAAGTTTGTTAGAATATTTCTTATTCTTACCTTTGTAATCACCTTTCTTCATGTTCCTAAACATTCTTTTGAATTTTCGGACCATGAGAGCAGATTCTTCTTCATCTGTTTCTGAGCCTTCACTTTCATCAGCTTTTAAGGCAATCGACTTTTGCTTGGACATGTCTCCATTCTCATTGTCCAATTGCAACTCATGAGTCATGAGGGAACCAGCAAGTTGTTCCAAATTGAACTTAGTAAAGTCCTTAGTTTCCTGTAAGGCAGTTACCTTAGCCATCCAACGATCCCTAGGAAGGCTCCTTAGGACCTTTCGTACCTGTTCCTCAGATGTAATCACTTTACCAAGAGATGTTAGCTCATTAATTATATTAGTAAAGCGTGTAAACATGTCTTGGATAGACTCTTTTGATTTCATTTGAAAAAGTTCATATTGGTTCATCAAAAGATCTATTTTTGATCTCTTAACTTCACTCGTACCTTCATGAGTGACTTCAAGAAGATCCCAAATTTGTTTTGCGGTTTTACATCCCATGACACGATTGTGTTCATGAGGACAAGACCACAATGAAGCAATTTTATAGCAAGAGCATTAATTTCCATCTTTTCGAAATCAGCTTTATCAAAATCAGATATAGATTTAGGAATTACCTCATTTTGTCATTAGTGGTAGTGACTTCAAAATCACCTACCTCTATGACTCTCCATACCTGGTAATTGTCGGCTTTGTAAAGATCTCCATTCTGTTCTTCCAGTAAGTGTAAAACTTACCATTGAACATTGGTGGCCTCTGCGTAGAGTACCCTTCTTCCAGTTTCTCTCTAGTATTCATATTTTTCAAGATCTTGAACTCAACAGGGTTTCCTGAATATTAGAGTTCCCGCTCTGATACCAATTGTTGTATAATATGAGCACTATAAGAGGGGGGTGAATTATAGTGAGAGAATAAGCACTACTTTTTGCGGAATTAAAAGTAAACTTGGGAACAAACAATGGGAACACGAGAGATTTTACGAGGAAAAACTTCCTAGGCCTAGTAGGAAGAAACAACCTCGACCACAAGGGATTTTAAACAACTTTCCACTATAATAGGCCAAAACAACTCTGATTACAACCTATTACTTTTCTCTCGATTCTCAACTTAAGTCACTCAACTCAAGTTCCCAACGACAGTTCCCAACAATGACGTTTTCTCTCAAACTTCACTCGAAGTTCTTTCTCTTTCTCTTTCTCTTTCTCTTGCTTCACTCAAAGCTTTCTCACACTTACAAGAGTTCACTCAAACCCTTTTTCCAAAAATACACTTTGTAAAACAATGGAAGAGTAATAAGAACTCGATTAATGTAAGTATGAATTCTCTTAAGGAAAGGCACTGACACTTTAGATAACTTAAGACAAATTAACTAAGTCAGACACATTTTGCTCAAATGAATTAGGCGCCTATTTATAGACCATTAAGACAAGACATGATTTCCACTAACTTAGACCATTATCACATGTTCTCCATGATTTTTAATTAATTAATTAAATTAAATTAATTATTCCATGTCATGTAAAGCATCCACTAATCCACTACTTCATTCATAGAAGCAGTAACAATACGTGGTTTTGCAAACTTGGAGAATAATTAATCTTATTTAATTTAATTAAATACTTGGAGGATAATTAACTTAAGCCACTAAATCCACTAACTCCATAAACTGTAGCAGTAAACTTTGGCGTGTAATCTAGAATTTGGAAATAAATAAATAAAATCCTTTAGCTAGTTTTTAGGAAAAAATATCTTTTTCAAAATCTTTTAAAAAACCGGAAAACAGTTTTTTATTTCAAAAATCCGAAACATTTTAAAACCGGAAATAATATATTTTCGAAAACTAAATCTTTTAAATAAATATAAAAGATAAAATATATATTTTAAAAGATAAGATTTGAAAATCAGTTATTTTAAAATCAGAAAATCTATTTAAAATCTTTTCCTAACAAACTTAAACTAACTTCCTAAAATTATGGATCTTAGTCAAATTATCCCTAAAAACTCTAACAACTATATTGGGCACACAATTACTTAGGCGCACAATATTAGTCACTTAGAAGTTCCTAAATTAGTTTTAAAGTCTTGTTCCCTAATTATTAAGTGTTGTTCCTATAGTGCCAGGTCTGTTCCTTTCATGGGAACAGAACCAAGTTCCTTTGAGAATTCACCACGAACTTAATAAAGCTATTACTCAACCTTAACAAGAAGATTAATAAATACCCTAATGTATTCTAATCTTCATTCCATGCTTGATTCTTCATTTCTCGAACATCTTTACTTCGATCTTGATTAATTCTCCGCTTTAATCTTCAATCAAGTATTCTCTTAGCTCGAGCATGAATTACCTTGCAATCAACATAAATAAAATATATTATGTCTTTTGTGGTTAGGTCATCTTCAAAACTTAAGGGTCAACAAGATATAAATAGATTATAAATGGAATTGGGTAAAGTCCGGTACCTAGTAAGGTATGGTAAGAACAACAACCCTTGGAGGATGGGTGATCTCCTTTCGAACCCTCGCTGGGTGGGTGAAGTCCAGCAAATAATAAGAATGGGACATGTCCTAGTTAAGGCTTGCAAGCATAAAATTTTAAACGGTGGGGTGACGACCTCCAATAGTTTTGAGATAGTCGGCCCTCGTGTAGGAGCCCTCTCTATCGTGTTCACTTTACCCAAGTATAATGATGTTTGAATAATGAGGCTGAATGACCCGAATGGTATTTTCATGATGTAATTACTTTTGGACATTCTAAAGTTTTGCACTTGAATAGTGATTCCAGTATTGGTAAATGTATAAATTTTGAAATGCATTGGTTTTATTTTAACACAACTAGATTTCATGACTTATAAGCCACCAAACATGAATTTTGGGGTGGACTTATGTACTCAACTGTCTGTTGATATTTGTTCTTGAACCTGTCCTGGTGGGGGCGGGAGTGTAATTGTTGCAGGAAGACAAAAGGAGGTGGGGGTACTACTTCTTAAGTTTGCCATGGTTGCGTGGGTCAACACCATTTTGTAAAGTCCTTGTTGTTGTGTTGCTTCTTAGACGATTTTCATCTTCCGCTGGAAAGCATCTTGCTATAAATATACTTATATATATATATATATATATATATATATATATATATATATATATATATATATATTATATATATATATATATATATATATTATATATAATAATATATATATATATATATATATATTTGTATAAGTATTTTGAATAGTTTTCTTTAAAGATTATAAATCGATGGTCTGTAATAATAATGTTTATAAAGTGTTTATATTAGTATGGATGTTGTAAATCTAGTATGACCTGCTGCTTGTGGTAGCCCCACTTAGATTATGTGTGTGTCCATGACACACGAAATAGGTGATTAAGATGTGTGAAAATGTGGGGCTGTTACACTTGGTACCAGAGCCTAGGTTTATTTAAAAAAAAAAAAAAGGGTCATACATATATATATATATTATTTTCATATTATTACTTGAGAAGTTTTTGTTAATTACAACCTATTTAAAACTTAATACGTGAAATTTATGTGTATGAGGGTATATGTCGTTTTCTTGGGATTAAGAGGGGTGCATATAAGAGGGAAAAAGGTGTGTTGGGATTACAACTTGTAAGTAAAGAAAACCTTGAGGTAAAGGAATATTATAATATTGTTAAGGATAGAAATGTATATATATGGATGCTCAATGCGAAACCAATGTTATTATTTATTAATGATTGGATGTGAAGTAACGAATATTATGTTTGTTGATGTATGGTGTAGATGAGTTCCAGGAATCAGAGAGGCCAAGGATCTCGTGGACCCTTTATGCAGGAACCAGATACCTATAGGCCGAGAAACGCTACCTGGGAGGATGCAATGGATAATGCTAACCGCGTACTTGGGAAGATTGCTGATTGGAATGCGGTCTATAGAAGAGGGGATCACAACTAGTATTCAAGGTCGGAAATCCAAGCTTACACCCTGATTAAGACCTTGCCCGAGTGTGAACCATGGGAATCATTTAGGAGGGCATATTGGAGGCTTTTATACTTGTATGTAGTAAATGTGGGGATCTTGGGAGGAGGAATAGGTCCCGAAGGGGTACCAAAAGAGGCCATTAGATGGAAGGTGTCAGTGGACGAGGTTTTAAGAGATATGAGGAAGGTAGATACCCGGATTAGGGAAAGAGGAATGATTGAAGATGCTGGGGAGTTCTGGCGGAAATTCTATGAGCGGTTGGGAACCGCGAAGAGGCAAAAGAGACAAGAGTTGTTAGGGATGATAATAGAGGCAGGCTACCGTAGGTACTTCTAGGAGGAACCCCACCTAGTGTGAGTGTATCCTTAATGGTAGTAGTGCAGGGTCGGTTAGCAACGCTAATATTTGGGATCCCGACTATGTACCTGAGGACCCTAGCATCAATACCACTGATAGTGGCTATTATTATGACCCTCTAGACTTGGATTAGTAGGAGAGCGGAATTATGGAATTAAAAGAAGAAAGGAAGCTTCGTGAAATGGCTAAGGGGAAGAAGATTATTATTATTCTGCTTTACTTTCTTTGATTCAGACATTGTTTTTATGACCATTTGAATTGTATGAACAATTTATTTATGTTTTAATTTGATGATGTAGAACTTTGGTGTTATGCATTACCAGTAGCATGGTAACTATAAACTCTCTTATGAGGAGTTGGTATTATCTTTTATGAAAGGGATAAACTTGTTTGGGCCAACTCGAATTCTTATAACTTGAATATGTATGTGTAAAAAAGTAGCCATCTTAGGCCAAGAAAGGATAATGGTTCATGAGCAGTCAATATCATAATAGTGTGTTGCTACAACTTATGTGTGTTTATTTATTAACATGATGATTAGCATGATTATTTTATATGAGGTGGAATTACTATGATTAGTTTAAATTTAAATAACCTAACTTAGTAATATTCTTTGAATTAAATAAGGGGAGGCATCGTGAAAGAGCATGTCGAGAGAAGGTGAAATTCCTCTCGTTCAAGGGGACGAAAATGCTAGAGAATCGAGCTCCTCAATGGAAGGACGGTTGCGACAGATGGAGAGCATGAATGCTCGATTATTGGCTATACTGGAGGCTCAGGGTCAAAGGTCTGATGATGAAGAAGGAAAATTTTATAAGAGGCTATCATCCCACAGGCCAAGAACCTACGATGGGGGAGCCAGATCCGGTTAAGTTTAAGGACTGGATAGCGTACATGGAAAAGCTGTTGGAGATCATAAGTTGTCCTGAGCATATGAAGGTTAAGTTGGCTTCATTCTACCTTGAAGGGCCAGCTGAGATATGGTGGAGGACTGTCAAGAAGAATTTCCAGCAACCAGACTACACTTGTGATAAATTTCTGGAAACCATTCGTCAAAGGTTTTATCCCCCAGCTCTACAAGAGAAGAAAGAGAGTGAGTTTCTATATCTCCGGCAAGGAAAGATGACTGTGGTGGAATACGCTGCAAAATTTATGGAGTTGTCTCGTTTTGCTCCAGAACTAGTCAGCTCGGAGAAATTTAAAACATCTCGCTTTTTCGAAGGGTTGAATTTTAAGTACCAGAAGAGGTGGGGTATTACACCAACTATCAAGAGTTATATGATCGAGCCTTAGAGCAGGAGAGGATTGATCAAAAGAGGAGGAGTCAAATAGGAGGAAGAATGGTAAAATGAATGATGGAGGAATCAAACGAGCGAGAAGTGGCTCAGAACAACAGCAAAGGGGTGAAGGCCAGCAAAAGGCACCGAAGAATGGAAAAGCTTGTTTTAAGTGTGGGAAGGATCACTGGGGAAAGAGCTGTGAGGGAAAGGAAGTATGCTTTGGGTGCAAGAAGCCGGGTCACAGGTATAGAGATTGCCCTCAGAAGTCCGGAAATGGTGAAGGCTCCGGGAGGCAAACTAGATTTGTTGGGTACAATCGAGCAGGGGGGAACCCTCAGGGTTTCCAAGGTAGAAATGCGGGATTCAATCAAGGAAATCGGGGAAATTCTGGGAAAACCCCGGGCAAAGTATTTCTATGTCTGAAAGCTCCCAAGGGAATCTAAAGGCTCTACAACTGAGGTAATGTTATTTCTGGCACCTTTCCGTATGCTCTGTGAATGCTCATGTGTTGTTTGACTCTGGAGCCACCAATTCATTCATCTCTGTTTCATTTGTTAAAAATTTGAAAAAAATTCCTTCCCTATCCATAATAAATTTATTGATAGGCGTTCCGGATGGAACCCAGTCCTTGTGTGACGTTATGTATAGAAATTGTCCTGTCAAAATTTCTGAGAACGAGTTTATGGCAAATTTAGTTCAGTTCGAACTAGGGATTTATGACGTAATTTTGGGAATGGATTGGTTAAGGGATCATAGGGCAGTGATAGAGTGTACAAGGAGGACCATCCAGCTTACAACAGCCTCAGGAACTCAAGTAAGATATGAAGGGGTTACAGTGAAACCTAGGGTACAAATAATATCTGCTTTGAAGATGATGAAGGAGTTAAAAGGGGGCAATGTAGGGTACCTGTGTCAAGTGGTGGACACCACTAAAGTTGTGATGAAACCAGAAGTCATACCGATAGTTAAGGAGTTTTGTGATGTATTTCCTGATGAATTGCCTGGATTACCCCCTCATAGAGTTGTAGATTTTTACATAGACTTAATGCCCGTAGTGACACCTATATCTAAGGCCCCATACCGTATGGCCCGGGCGGAAATGGCCGAGTTAAAAACCCAGCTTGAAGAATTACTTTCAAAAGGTTACATAAGGCCCAGCGCATCACCTTGGGGGGCACCTGTTCTGTTTGTTAGGAAAAAGGATGGGACCATGAGACTATGTATTGATTATCGTGAGATAAATAACGTTACCATTAGGAATAGATACCCCTTACCCCGAATTGATGACTTGTTTGACCAACTTAAGGGAGCAAGGGTGTTTTCGAAAATAGATCTCAGGTCGGGATACCATCAAATGAGAATTGTGGAGGAGGATATACCCAAGACCGCATTTAGGACTAGGTATGGACACTAAGAATTTGTGGTGATGCCATTCGGGTTAACTAATGCCCCAGCAACCTTTATGGATTCGATGCAAAGATATTTTAAGCCATACCTGGACCAGTTTGTGGTAGTCTTCATTGATGATATTTTGGTATATTCGAAGAGTCCTTTTGAGCTTGAAGAACACTTGAGGATTGTTCTAGGATTTTACGAAGAGAAAAGCTTTATGCGAAGTTTAGCAAATGAGAATTCTGGTTGGAGCAAGTCATGTTTTTGGGCCATGTAGTGTCTAAGAGAGGAATTTCAGTAGACCCTGAGAAGATCAAGGCGATTATGGAATGGCCAGCACCCACCTCTGTAACCGAGGTCCGTAGTTTCATGGGGTTAGCAGGATATTATAGGAGGTTTGTTGAAAATTTCTCCCGCATAGCTTTGCCCATCACCAGTTTGATTAGGAAGGATGTCAAGTTCCAATGGACACCGAAATGTGAAGAAGCTTTTCAAGAGCTAAAGCGACGTCTGACGAGTGCCCCCATTCTGACCCTACCTGATAGCAGGGAACCATACGAAGTTTATAGTGATGCATCATTGGAAGGATTGGGTTGTGTACTCATGCAGAATGGAAGGGTTATAGCATATGCATCTCGGCAGTTGAGGCCTCACGAAAAGAACTACCCTGTGCATGATTTGGAATTGGCGGCAGTGGTGTTTGCGCTAAAATTGTGGCGACATTATCTTTATGGGGTTCCTTGCAAGATATTCACAGATCATAAAAGTTTGAAATATATTTTCACTCAGAAGGAACTCAACATGAGGCAGCGGAGATGGCTAGAATTAATGAAAGATTATGACATGGAGATTCAGTATCACCCGGGTAAAGCAAATGGGTGGCAGACCCTTGAGTCGCAGGCCTAGGCGAGTAGTAAATTCCTTGTTAAGTTTACCCTATGAATTATATGAGGAATTTCAAAGGTTGGATCTGAATGTGGTCAGAGGGGAGTTCCGCAGGAGTCATTAAATGTATTAACTGCGCAACCATCTTTGTTTGATGAAATCCGAGAGAAGTAGGGCCAAGATGAGTTTCTGGCGGAGATACGGGCCAAGATAGGAAGGGGGGAACCTTTCGAATTCCACCTGGGCGAAGATGGGAGCATTAGATTGAAAGGGCGATGGTGTGTTCCGGAGGATCCAGCTCTAAAGGAAAAGATCTTAATGGAGGCTCATAGCAGTCCTTACTCGATACACCCGGGGAGGGACAAGTTAGTTCGTAATCTTAAAGAATACTTTTGGTGGAGGGGACTCAAGAGAGATGCTTCTAGATATGTCTCCAAATGTTTAACATGTCAGAAGATAAAATTTGATCGGAGTAAGGTAGCAGGCCCTCTTCAACCGTTGCCAGTGCCTGAATGGAAGTGGGAGTCGGTCTCCATGGACTTTGTTGTTGGCCTACCCAGATCAAGGAAAGGAAATGACTCAATATGGGTAACGGTTGACCGGCTCACGAAAACGAGTCGGTTTATCGCTATGAAAAGTACGTGGAGTATGAAGCAAATGGCTGAGTCATATGTGAGGGAAATAGTTCGACTTCATGGGGTGCCAAGAACCATAATATCGGATAGGGATACTCGTTTCCTCTCGAGTTTTTGGCAGAGGTTACAGGAGGCATTTGGTTCAAAATTAAAATTCAGCACATCGTTTCATCCAGCTTCTGATGGCCAGACTGAGAGGACCATTCAAGTACTGGAAGACATGCTTAGAGCGTGTGTAATGGAGTTCCAGGGATCTTGGGAGGACCGGTTGGCACTTGTCAAGTTCTCCTATAACAGTAGCTATCAGGCTACCATTGATATGGCCCATATGAAGCTTTATACGGTCGCCGATGCCGAACACCGATATGCTGGGATGATTATGGGAAGGGGGCGATTGTGGAACCAGAAATGATTCATGAAACCATGACGCAGGTTCGAATGATTCAGGAAAGGATGAAGACTGCTCAAGATCGTCAGAAGAAGTATGCTGATGTGCGACGGAAGACTTTGGAGTTCCAGGAAGGAGATAAAGTGTTTCTAAAAGTCTCCCCTACCCGTGGAGTCAAGAGATTTGGGATAAAAGGGAAGCTAAGTCCCAAGTTTATAGGACCTTATGAGATTCTGAGAAGAGTCGGGGAAGTAGCTTATGAGCTAGCCCTACCTCCTTAGTTAGCCAGGGTGCACAACGTGTTCCATGTTTCGCAACTCCGGAAATATGTTTATGACCCCTCTCACATATTAAGGTATGAACCTCTGCAAATTGAGGAGAACTTAAGTTATGAGGAGCTGCCCGTGCGTATTTTAGAATGAAGAATTAAAGAGTTGAGAGGAAAATCAATACCACTGCTTAAAATTCTATGGCGGAATCACAACACCGAAGAGGCAACCTGGGAGAAAGAAGCAGACATGAAAGCTCGCTATCCTGCACTATTCCACGAAGAAAGTTAAGGTTAGGTTTCAATATCATCGTTAAGTTTCGGGACGAAACTTTCTTAAGTAGGGTAGCATGTAACAGCCCGGAAAATTTTAACTTTAAAAAAAAAAAAAAAAACAACAAAACACAAAACATCTCGATCATTCTCTATGTGCATACAAATAATATCATATGTGCATATTCGTAATGTTATTATAATTAAATTTTCTTATGATCACTAAAGGACAAGTGAAAGTGTTCAATTACCTATGGTAAAGGGGTAATAAAAAAAAATTGTTCCTAGGAGGATAAAAGGAGTAAAATAAACTCTAGAAAAAAAAAATGATGAACCAAGTTCTACCTTAGATTTGAGACCTTGGAAGCAACATCACTTTAGGGCCATGAATAAAGGGAGGAAACTCTAAAAACACTTATAATATGTCCTACTATGTGTGGGCTACTAGTGTACATCCTTTGGTTGGGCTAGGAAGGGATTTTTAGGGCCCCAAACACATGATTAAGTAAGTTAGGAGTTGCTGGACAGCAACCCATATAATGGAAGATATCTCAATAAACTTAAGAGGAAAGAGAAGATTGGGGGTTCCCATGGGTAGGGGACAAACCTAAGTTGACTTTCCAATTTCCCAAGCCCTAAATCAGATTAAATCAACCTTGCCCACTCCTCTTTTCCTTCACTACATGCACCGCCATATTAGAGGTGAATTCCTCTTCATTTTTCTTCCTCCTCTTCGTCCCTTATGAGCTTTTCTTTGGGAAAATTTTTCATCAAAGGATCCTAACCTAGTAATTGATTGAAGTTTTGCAGAAAAAGAAGCCTAGGAGTAAAGATCTTGGTAAGAGAATAAGAAGATTTGAAGAATCCCCCTCATACAAGGTAAGAAAAGTTTAAAGGAAGTAGAAGAACATATTTTTAAGTTGGATGTAAACTTAGCTCATGAGATTAATGACATGCATTGGCAAAATTATGTAGGAACTTGGAGTTTAAAGTCTTTGAAGGTGAAAAGAGCTTAGAAAAACAAATTAAGTGATAGATCAAGGAGATTAAGGTACATAGGAACACTCTCTTTATTTACTATCATTAGCTTAGTGAAATTTTGATGTGTGATAGTTCAATTATGTATATTTTTGATCAAATTGATGAAATAAGTGCATGCATGTTAAATTTTGAGTTAAGATTTCACTTGCATGTAATTGATTTTGAGTTATATATACTCTTGGTGTTCATCTATGAAAGAGGAGAATTAAGTATGTCACTCTACTATAATGTAAATGAGTTTTGATAAAGTATGAATTATTATACAAATATGTGGATAAATAAAAGTATATATATTATTTCTTTTAGGTGATAATTTCTTTTACAGATTTAGAAGTCTTTTCTCTTCACTCATAATTTAAATTAAAAGTTCTCTTTTAAAGGAGATTTTTAGGATTTTATAAAGTGTTGAGTATTCTTTTCGGATTTTATGTGACCTGCCACTGTAAATCGAAGTTTTGACCCCCAAAACGTGGTTTTTAGCCTTTTTCTATTTCATGAGAAAATGTTCGTAACGAAATATCCTTGAGGATAGGCCCTGAAATTTCTCGATTTGGACTTCTGAGCAGGAAGTTAGAACCATTTTAATGCTACTGTTTTATGCTGAAAATTCTGACGAAAGTGTATATGTTCAAACTAGTTTACTTTGTAAAGGAGGTTTAAATGAGCAAGATAGATACCTAGATATATGCGTATTTTGTACAAACCAGCAAGTTGACTAATTTCCTAAAAAGTTTACCTTTCATCAACATAGTAAAAATTTCAATTATTAAACGAGGAATTTCACGTAAGGTTTAGTACATTAAAACAATGATAATACTAAAATGAGTGTGACTCCTCCTTTTCCTCTCCTTATGGATGAATATATGTACTTCCAAGTAAGGTAGTGATGTACTACATATTTAAACTACAGATATAAATAGATTATAAATGGAATTGGGTAAAGGTCGGTACCTAGTAAGGTATGGTAAGAACAACAACCCTTGGAGGATGGGTGATCTCCTTTCGAACCCTCGCTGGGTGGGTGAAGTCCAGCAAATAATAAGAATGGGACATGTCCTAGTTAAGGCTTGCAAGCATAAAATTTTAAACGGTGGGGTGACGACCTCCAATAGTTTAGAGATAGTCGGCCCTCGTGTAGGAGCCCCTCTCTACTCGTGTTCACTTTACCCAAGTATAATGATGTTTTGAATAATGAGGCTGAATGACCCGAATGGTATTTTCATGATGTAATTACTTTTGGACATTCTAAAGTTTTGCACTTGAATAGTGATTCCAGTATTGGTAAATGTATAAATTTCGAAATGCATTGGTTTTATTTTAACACAACTAGATTTCATGACTTATAAGCCACCAAACATGAATTTTGGGGTGGCCTTATGTACTCAACTGTCTGTTGATATTTGTTCTTGAACCTGTCCTGGTGGGGGCAGGAGTGTAATTGTTGCAGGAAGACAAAAGGAGGTGGGGGTACTACTTCTTAAGTTTGCCATGGTTGCGTGGGTCAACACCATTTTGTGAAGTCCTTGTTGTTGTGTTGCTTCTTAGACGATTTTCATCTTCCGCTGGAAAGCATCTTGCTATAAATATACTTATATATATATATATATATATATATATATATATATATATATATATATATATATATATATATATATATATATATTTGTATAAGTATTTTGAATAGTTTTCTTTAAAGATTATAAATCGATGGTCTGTAATAATAATGTTTATAAAGTGCTTTATATTAAGTATGGATGTTGTAAATCTAGTATGACCTGTTGCTTGTGGTAGCCCCACTTAGATTATGTGTGTGTCCATGACACACGAAACAGGTGATTAAGATGTGTGAAAATGTGGGGCTGTTACAATCTTGGTTTATTTTCATATTTTGATTTTGCCAGTTGATTTTATGTTTGAGATATTGGATTATGAGCGGAAGTGAAATTTCAATATTAGTTCATGGGATTATTAAACTTCAAGTACTATAATTTTAGGAATAGTTATACACTTGAGGTTGTCCTTTATATGAATTTCTTGTTTGTAATGGGTTTATATTAATTGTTTTAACCACGGAATTAGGCGTAAAATTAGTATAAATATACGTTTTCCACCTTGGAGGAGGAGATAACATATCATATGGAGGTCGATCATTGCAACCCAATACTATTTGAACCCAACAACTAGTTTGATCTCATTATAGAAAGTAAAAGGTGAAACCTGAAACCTAGGACTATCTCTCTCATATTTTATTCTTACCTATTATCCAACTTTTTAGCGTTAGATATAGTACTTCATATTATTTTTAGTAGTTTAGTTGATCACCGTCATTCTGTATAACCGGATCGTCTAAATAATATTACCGTATTTTAACCTATACTATTACTTGAGCCGTACACTTGCGGAAATTGTAGGTATGTTTTTAGGCCGACCAAGTTTTTGGCGCCGTTGCGGGGGAGGCAATAGTCAATATCATATTAAAGAGAATTATATATTAGTTTAGACCTATATTTTGTTTAATTTTTTATTTTTTTAATTTTTGTATTTGGTTACGTGAATCTAAACTAAGTAAGCAATAATTGATTGTGTCATTTCTTACAGTCTTGTTGTGACATTTTCGACAGCGTTTTGGTTGTATTAGACACTCGTTGTTAGTTGTTATTATTAGTTTTATACCTCGTACTAATCGTATTATGGTTCCCTTTGATGCAGAGATTGAAAGAATTGATGGTGCATTCACAAAACAGAAGAGGTTGGAGCACATACAGAGGCTGCTGATCTAGGCTTGGAGCACTTTCTTTCTGAAGAATTCCACAGTTAACTTGTAGCAATGGGAGACGACAACAACACCACAAAGTCTCTGCGGGATTTTGCTATGCCTAATTCTAGTGGAGTGCCTTCAAGTAGAGTAAGACCTACTATCTCTGCTAATGATTTTGAACTTAGTCCTGCCTTGATACGTATAATCCAGTAAGACTAATTTAGTGGACTAGATAATGAATACCCTAATGAGCACATAACCGTCTTTCTTGAAAAATGTGACAATGTTAATCTAAATGGCGTAACTAATGATGCTATTAGACTTGGTTTATTCCCTTTCTCACTTAAAGATAAAGCAAAAAAGTGGTTAAACTTTACCCCACCTAGTTCATTCACAACTTAGGACGCGTTATAGAAAGTATTTTCCCCCAGGTAAAACTGCTAAACTAAGAAATGACATAACTGGTTTTGCACAATATGATGGGGAGTCTTTATATGAGGCGTGGGAACGGGTTTAAGGATTTACAACGTCAATGTCCTCTTCATGGTGTCCCTGATTGGCTGCTTGTGTAAACGTTTTATAATGGTCTTAATAAACTAATTAGAATAACCATAGATGCAACTACTGGTGGGGCAATTATGGGTAAAACTACAAAGGAAGCAAGCAAATTGCTAGAAGAAATGGCCTCTAATAATTATAACTGGTTTAATAATAGGAGTAAGCTTAAGAAAAATGTTGGTATATACGAGGTGGATGGCATTAATATGTTAGATGCAAAAGTAGACAATTTGGTTAATTTTTTTAGTAAAGTGAATAATAATAATGTTAATTGTGTGTCTACTAGTGTTGTGACATGTACTTTATGTAGTGTTGAACATCTGACCAATGAGTGCATTAATGTGGAACAAGCTCAATTTGTTTCGAATTTTAATAAGCCACCTAATAATGGTCCATACTCCAATACTTTTAATCCTGGATGGAGAAACCATCCTAATTTCTCTTGGAGGAATCAAGGACAACAAAATGCTAATGTTAACTCACAAATTCCACCTGGTTTCCATCAAAAACAACATCACCAAGAAAGTAGATCATCATGGGAATTAGCTATCGAAAAATTAGCTAACGCTACTTGTCAAAGATTTGAAAAGATAGAGTCTAAGGTAGACCAAATTGCTATTTGTAATAGAAATGTGTAAGTTGGAGTTGGTCAATTAGCTAATGCCATTAATTCAAGGAATCAAGGAGCTTTGCCTAGTACAACAAAAGTTAATCCTAAAGAACAATGCAAAGCTATAATCTTAAGAAGAAGTAAGCAACTAAAAGAGGTAAAAGAGTCAGTTGAGGAAAGTAATAAGGAAGGCGAACAAATTGTTGAAACAGAATGTGAAAAATTTACCTTCACCACCCCTTGTTAAGCCCTTTGTACCCCCGTCCCTTTTCCCCAAACGCTTAAAAAGAACAAAATGGACAATCAATATGTAAAATTTATGAAAATGTTCAAGCAATTGCATGTAAACATTCCTTTTGTCGATGCATTGACACAAATACCTACATATGATAAATTTCTCAAGGAATTTATTGCTAAAAGAGGAAAATGGAAGACTATGAAACCATTGCCTTGACTGAGGAGTGTAGTGTTGTAATTTAGAACAATCTTCCCCCTAAATTAAAAGATCATAGGAGTTTTTCTATCCCTTGCGTAATAGGAAAATTAATTTTTCAAAGGCTTTTGTGTGATTTGGGTCCGAATGTCTCTCTTATGCCTTTGTCAAAATGCAAAAAGTTGGGATTGACTGATATAAGATCTACTACTGTTTCATTACAACTTGATGACCGGTCAATTAAATATCCCCTAGGTGTGATTGAAAATGTCTTAATGAAAGTAGATAAGTTTATAGTTTCGGATGATTTTATTATTCTTGATATGGATAAAGATGTTAAAGTGCCAATTATTCTAGGCAGACCCTTTTTAGCTACTGCAGGGGTGATTATTGATGTGAAAAATGGTACTTTTAACATTTAACATTGGTGATGAGGAGGTTAAATTTAATGTTTTTAAAGATGGAAAATATCCTTCTTTCACTGATCATTTCTTTCGAGTTGATTTGCTTGATACATTAGATGTAGAAAGGTCTAACAAAGATAACTTTGAAAGATCCTCTTGAGACATGTTTGCTAGGTACAGATTCTTAAAATAATGATGCTGAGGTAAGTGAAATAACTCTTGCATTGGAGGCATTACCTCTGTTGAAGAAAAAGGTATATGAATTTAAGGAGCTCGAAAAAGGTAATCCTTTTCCCCCTCCTTCTACTGTTCAAGCCCCGATTCTTGAGTTAAAATATTTGGCTGCACATTTGAAATATGCATTTTTAGGTGATAATAAAACCCTGCCTATGATTATTAGTGCTTCGTTAACTGGTTATCAGTTGGATAAATTGTTGCATGTTTTGAAAGAATGAAAAAAAGGTTATTGGATGGACTATCTTTGATTTAAAAGTGATTTACTAGTGGAAAAATAAGGAAGGCTTGCGGTCAAAACAGCCCTAAGGGCTGCGTTTTTGGCCAGCAGTCCTTTCCGTAGCAGCCCTTCAATAGAATAGAAGGGCTGCGGTTTTTGAACATAGCCCTTCAAAATGAAGGACTGCGGTTTAGGCTCAAAACCGCAGCCCTTCCAATATGGAAGGGTTGTAGTTTTGGGCCTAAACCACAACCCTTTTAACATAGAAGGGTTGCAGTTTTAGCCCAAAACTGCAGCCCTTTTGGACCCCAAAAAACAAAAAAATTAAACTTTTTGTTTTTTTGCATTTTTATGTCAAATTGAGACAAAATCAATTCCAAACTGATAAAATTATAACAAAATCACAAACTGACATTTATATATAATAACAAAAACTACTTCATAGTATACGTTTTATAGATATCCAACCAGATATATAAGAATGGAATTGAACTCAATGTGATGCAACGGGTCCATTCGCTATTGAATGTCAATTCAGCTTCAGTTAAACTCCGGATCAGGTCATTTTATATAATGTTGTTAACTTCTTTATCAACTAATTATATATACCATGTTGTTAACTTCTTTATCAACTAATTATCACTTCTCAAATAGTTAAAAAAAAGCTATCATACATTGAATACTATAGAGGTATGATCAGTTTCGATTTTGTAATGGATTTTGTAAACGAATAATATTATTAAAAGTATTAAGATCGACATATATATACAAATGTGTATGTGTGATAAATATATAGACGAAAAACTAGTAAAAATACTATATTATTTACATTGGTTTTTAGTGTATTCTCTTAGTCAACTCGTATTTGGACTAGTCAACTCCGTAACACCACTATAATATAGTATTGTTATTGTTGTTGGTTATAATATCATATTGCAATCTGAACCACTAATTTAATCTAAACCTTTAATCTTAACCATTGATGCAATAATAATAGAATCCAGCTATCCACCATTTAGTCTATCCTCAAATATAATCTATGTCGTTAGATCTAATCCAACGGCTGAAAAATTACCCACCAGAATCATTCTCCCCTAAAATGAAACCCTAACCACTTTTATTTGATATCTCTCTCTATCTATCTCGTGGTGCATCGTACCTCTCTCTTCTCTCATACACTCACTTCTCTCTCTCTCGCTTAGAAATTCAAGATAATAAGACACCATTTAAGTTCATCCTTTTTATGATGACAATATACAAGTAGTCATTATCAACTCAATTAGGTTCACATAAGTTATATCGTTACACTATAAGTTCACTTAAATAAATATAATCAAACTATTACATAATTGAGTGATAGTTGTATATGTAACACTATAATAAGTCTAGCTTAAGAAGAAAATAAATATAGAGTTGTTGAGCTAGTAACTTAGCTGAAAAAATTGAGTCTGGATATTTCTATAATACAGTTTGTTATAACATATAGGGTTTTGTTAAATTATTATATCGTTTTGCATATTAACAAGGTATCAAGCTTAATATACATGTTTATGATCTCATTAAAAATATTCAACTAATGTAAATTAGGAAGATTTAAATTTTTCGGATGTTGAGAACATGAAGATATAGGAGACAAGGAGTTGCAGTTTTGGAAATTGGAAGGGATATAAAGTAGTGGCCACGCGTCATAACATTAAAGCAACTACATAATTAGTTTTTTTTCCTTTTTTAATTTCGGTAAACCGTAAATATCATACAATTGGACCCCTATTATGAAGGCCCTATGCAATTGCTCACCCGACACCGGGTCTTAGTCGTGCCTGACGAGGTAGCTACCACATCATTTTGGAGTTTTACCCGAGTAGGTGAATAGCATCCCCAAATCATCACGATCGAGCATTCTTTTTTAGGTTCCAATCTAGTAAAAGTTTGTTTCCTGAATATTTTGTACATTAATAAGAGGGTGAACAAGATTACTAAATGACACTCTATAATTTTCTAGTTATGCGCTAATTATATACATGTGTCCCCTCCCCCATGTACTATACACCACACCCATTCCCTCATTCTCTCTCACTCTCATAGTTCCTCACTTTTTCACTCTCTCTAACTCTCCCACTCTCATCACCTAAGAACCTCCAGATACTTTGCCTGCTAAATTATCTCTGGCTACTAGGGGCTAACTTATTAAGGGTCTTGGGTGGCACGGAACCAAGAAAAAAAAATCACTTCTCCTTGCTTTTAACATTCGGCAAATTTTTACACAAGATAAAACTAATACCCTCTGTTTAAATTCTTACAAAGTAACTTTGCTCCAGTGGTAAACTTTCAACCAAACTCATGCGTGCGAGTAGTACTCTGGCTCGTGGGTTTAAATCTCTGTAGTACCAATTCTAGCTTTTTTCTTTGTCTTTTACTTTCTTCTTTACGTGATGCTTTATTTTTTATTTTTACTTAATTCTTTCTATTTTACCATTTGTGCTTTTCTATATTGGATCTTTATTTTATTATATTGAATAGTTCCCATTTCTCTAAATTTTAGCTCTAATTTTAACCATTTTTTTGTGATATAACGATTATTCTCGTTTCGTTTTTAAACAAGTTCAGTAATTTGACTTTGTACACTATTGTTATATTATATAACCAATATTAATTTACAAATACTGAAAAATATTTTTACAATGTAAAATTTTAGATTTATCTCTATTTATAATTACCAAATTTAAATCAACTTCTTAAAAATATTAGGAACAAATAATTGATGAATATAATAAAGGTAAGAGTGACGTCTGTTTATGAGTGTAAAAGTCAATCTGTTGAATATACTAAAAATGGAAATAACATTGAAATATCAATATAATTAATTATCTAATACATGATTCAAATAATATAAAGTTTAATTCTCTTATTGTTAAAACTAAATTTCTCATATATTCTTATGATCATTGTATATTTGCTTGGTTTAGTTAGGACCCCAAATTTAAAATCCTAGATTTACCCCTGCCAGCAACAGGATCTTCGTCCACTTTGTCGGTAGCACCATCTCCGTTAACATACTTAGGGATAGGACCTCTACCCACATTGCCAGCAACACCATTTTCTGGCGACACATACCTCCAGCGACCAAGGTTGGTACTTTTTTGTTTCAAATAGGGAACAAGAGCAAGCACTTGATATAGTCGCCCCACTAGTGGCATAAGTGCTAGATGAAGATGCATCCACCTGTGGTGGGACGCCTATGTGAGGCACACATGCCAATGGTGGATCATCTATTTCAGGTGTCCGACCACCATATTTGGCTTTTTTTTTTTCAAAAAAATTAAGTGAATTGATTACATTTAAGTTTTGAATTGCAAGATTGTAAATTTGTTGTTTAATTGATATTTAGAATTGCTGATTAAAATTTGAATCTAGAATTGCATATTGATTCGAATCTGAAATAAGAGGTGAGACGCCTAAATTAAGTGCTTATGCCAGTAGTCAGATGCCTAAGGTTGGCGCTTATACCACTAGTCAGGCAGCTACTTTAGGCATTTCTCCAGTGCTAGGGACGCCTAAAAATGGTGCATGACCACTGGTATAAGCGCCTATGTTAGGCGCTTGACTAGTGGCGTAGGAGTCTACATTAGGTGCCTACCCCTTTATTCTTTTCCGGTGATTTTTTTTTGTAATTTCATATTTGAGTTTCTTTCGTTTAGCGAAAAATAATTAACAAAATTTATTTAATATGGTGTATTAAAGTAGAAAATTGTATAATTGAGAAAAAAAAAATAAGTGGAATATAAGAGGAAGAATAATTAATGAAATTTTGAATACTCTAGAAAAATAATTATAATTTTAACAACATCCAGTTGTATGGCACATGCACATAGGGTAGAAAAAGTCGAAAAATCCAACAACCACTATACACAAAGACCACATCTCCTAAGTTCATGCGTCTACTATCTTCCATCTTGAGCAAATTGAGGCAGCAATGTGACATATGGCCAACCAAATGATGAAAAGGTCCCATCATATGCTACCTAGCAATTTCATACCTAGATTTCTCTAAGCTATCCTTGATCTTTATCATTTAGTTGTATATGAAGACATTAACACGTGTTCACAATGTATCCAAGGCAAAAGTGAAAGTTTATAGCTAAGCTTTGAGAGTTGAATATGCACTCATTATCTTACAGGGGGTTGTGTTCCCAAAACGAAGCAGGTCGTTGGTCCATGCTTTCACAAACTTGGTGTTACGAATAATTCAGCCATGCTGTCTCAATATAATCAATAATGAGTTGATTCCACACCCAAGCGATTTGCATGTTTGCCAATGCAAGTTCATATTCATTCTCTATGTTTGCATTGAGCACTTTCCACCAATAACCATCATAAAAATGCTCGCCATATGGCTTGGATCCACATATTTTGGTAACTCGTGCCTCCACATCTCGGTTAATATGCCATGTACAAAAGAGAGGGGCGGAATGTGGAAAACTATACGAATGGGCCTAACCAAATCCAACTCATCATGGTCTATAAATACGAATGTGGGCTCACATGATTCCCAAGTAGATTACGTAGCCACTCTAAAACCCAACGATAACTCTCTGCAGTCTTATCCTTTACTATGGCATAACCGATAAGAAAGTTCAAATTTGTCGGTGCCATACCCATCTAATCAACGAAAGGTATCTCGTATTGATTTGTCTTATATGTTGAATTAATGCCAACTACCTAAGGGTATGTACGAAGTGCGTTCGTACCAAGAGGATAATCCGTGAACGCATGAGTAATAACTCCCTCATAATCTAGTAATGTCCATGACACGTAATTTTTCATCCTAGCAAGGTGTAGAAGATATTAAGCTGAAGTTCGCTCCTCAAGCCCTTCTATCATGTAAAAGTACCTCTCGTTGTATATATGTTTGATCTTTTGGTGAATATTCAGGTTTGCCTCAACTACAACAGCTTGTATGTTTCTCGTGCCATATCAGCATCAGTCATTTGTCAGACCATCTTCCTAACATTATCATCAAGTCCACTAATCCGCCTATGGCCCTCCTTAATTATAGATAATGAACATGTGGTTGTGAAACCAATATTCAATCTCGAAAAATATCAAAGAGCACCGGGAGTCCAAAACCAAATTAATTCAAAACGGGCATCCACAATACTTTGTGGATGTATTAGCTCTTTTCACGATTCTTAGGTCTGCCTTATTCCACTTGTGTCTATCCCCTGAGAACATTTCATATAACACTTGCAGTGTATAGGAGTCAAGCCTTAGCTAACACCTCCTCAAATCCAATGCTGAAAGAATATCGCCGAGAGCACATACCCACTAAGGGACGTGCCGGGGTACTCAAGATTAACTGGTCGACTCCCTTTTCGGCCAGAATCATGGAGTCTCCCCCATTCCCAAAGGTTAAGCTTCCGATGATAGAACCTTTCGACGGCACTACAGCTCCGGATGATCATTGATCAGCATACAAGCATCAAATGTATGTTCAGGCGGTTGATGATGCTACCTGGTGCAAGAACTTTCCAGCCACACTGAAAGGGGTAGCTCAAAAATGGTTCAATAATCTTCCCCCTAACTCGGTGAATAATTTCACTGAGCTAAGTATCTTGTTTACTAGCCATTTTGTAGCAAACTGGCAGGAACAGAAGACCAGCATGCATTTGGGCAAGGTCGTCCAAGGGCCTAAAGAAGCCTTGAGAAGCTATGTGAAGAGATTTAACCTAGAAGCATTATAGATCCAGGATCTGAATGCGGGAGTGGCTTGTGACGCACTAACGCCTTCATCATGGGTCTAAGGCTTGGAAGCTTTAAGTTCGAGTTGGCAAAGAAAAAGATATCCACCCTGACTGAGGCTCTTTAGGAAGCCGAGGCATTTATCCATGCTACGGAAGTTTGTGCGGAATTAAAACATCCGGAGACAAAGAAGATTGAAGAAACCATTTAACCAAAGAAGAACATCCCCAAGAAAGCTGAAACTTGAGCGGTGACTTCAATGACGACTTCATCTAAGAAAAGCAAGAGAGCCGAGCCCGCAACATCGGCTGAGCCGGTTGAATTCAATAAAGGTCAATATTCCATTCTTATGGAAATAAAAGATCAGTATGAGCTGAAGGCCCTGGCCGAAATGAAGACTCCCTACAGATTTAGGGACAAAAAAAAATATTGCCATTTCCACAAGGATTGTGGCCACGAAACAAACGAATGCAAGCATTTGAAAAGAGCTTTGGAAGACTTAGCCCGTAAGGGTAAGATGAGTTCCTACATACCTCAGGCAGGTAGAAAATTCCAGAAGAGAGATGGTCGTCAAGGCCGAAGAAAGGAGGATTAAAGCACTAACGAGGATGTAGTGCTAGTGATATCTAGAGGTTTCGCATCAGGAGGTCTTACCAGCCGCGGCCACAAAAATTACTTAGGGGAGCTCGGGCAGGTAATGCTTACCAATCCGACAGAATCTGATCCTTTCCCTAAAATCGTGGTCAGCGAGCTGGATAGCGGGAAGATAAGAACTCCCCATGACGATCCATTGGTAGTAGAGATGAAAATAGCTAACCTCAGAGTAAGGGGAATCTTGATTGATACGGGTAGTTCGACCGATACCATCAGTGCAGATTGTCTTTCCAGATTAAAGTTCGATGAGAGCAACTTGGTCCCAGTCAGTCACCACCCTATTATCGATTTCGGGGGAGGTATGATCCACCCAATGGGGACTGTCACCTTACCTGGAAGGGTAGGGGATACGGAGGCTTCCAAGAGGCTCGTTGTTAAGTTCTTGGTGGTACGAGACTTGACAGCATACAACGTCATTCTCGAGCGACCCACCTTGAATCATATCAAAGCTATCATTGTTACCCATTTGATGCTAATGAAGTTTGAGTGTGATGGAGGGAAAATTGGGTCCCTATATGGAGATCAGTAAGCAGTAAGGGAATGCTACCTCACCACTCTAAAAACTTCATCATGGAAAGGAGAGAAATCAGAGAAGGTAAAGGGACAGATTAATGAGTTGAAGAATGAGGTAGAATGATCTTAGATGAAGGCCCCTCAAGACAGCAAGCCGGCCATTCTTTTGCCGAGCAAGAAGAGGAAATGCTTGTCCATCAAGGAAGAAAAAGCGTCATCTGAAGAAGTGATGGCCATCATGAGTGTTGGGCTAGAACGGGCAGAGCCAGTGAAGAAGCCGGCTGTGATTTGATTGGATGAGAAACGTCCAGAGAGGACGCTAAAAATTGGGTTAGTTCTAGGTCCTAAGACCAAAGACGAGTTGATCATGCTGTTGAAGGAGTTTGAGAATGTTTTTGCATATACCGTAGAGGAGATGCCAGGAATTGATCCCGAAGTTGCTGTCCATAAACTAAATATAGATCCAGGGCAAATGCCAATTCGGTAGAAGAAGAGGCACTTGGTTCCGGTCAGGAATCAAGCCGTCGATCAGGAAGTCCAGAAGCTGTTAAAATCGAAATTCATCCGGGAGACTTATTATCCGGATTGGATTTCCAATGTAGTCATGGCCCCCAAGCCAAACGGAACTTGGAGAATGTGTGTGGATTACACTTATCTAAACAACGATTGTCCAAAGGACAGTTTCCCTCTCCCAGAAATAGATCAGCTAGCTGATTCCACGGTGGGGCATGCGCTACTTAGCTTTATGGACGCTTATTAAGGTTTTCACCAGATTCCTATGTGGCCAGAGGACCAAGACAAGACCTCGTTTATCACTGAAAAAGGTCTTTATGGCTGGCTGAGGATGCCTTTCGGCCTACGAAATGCGCCAGTTACCTTTCAGAGGCTTATAAACACAGTCTTCCAGCCGCAATTAGGAAGAAATATGGAGGCTTACATTGACGACATGATCGTCAAAAGCCGCAAAGAGAAGGATCATATGGAAGATCTACGAGAGACATTCTTGACTCTCAGAAAATACAAGTTAAAGCTCAATCCGCAGAAATGTGTATTTGGAGTGGTGGCCGGGAAGTTTTTAGGATTCCTGGTCGACCAGCGAGGAATTGAGGTGAATCCTGACATGATTCAGGCGATCTTGGGCATGACTTCCCCGTCCAAGATTAAGGAAGTTCAACGTTTGACAGGGTGTCTGGTTGCCCTAGGATGTTTTCTTTCGAAATCTGGAGATAAGTGTCATCATTTCTTCGCAACAATAAAAAAAGAATTCGAAATTCGAGTGGCCGGAGGAAGCAGAGAAGGCTCTTCGGTAGGTAAAAGAGAACCTCCGGCAATTGCCTCGATTAATTAGCTCGGCCGAAGGGGAAAAACTATTTGTATACCTGGCCGTATCACCGCACGCGGTTAGCACTGTTCTCCTAGCTGAAAGGGATTCAGTGCAAATTCCAATCTACCTTGTTAGCCATGTGCTAAAAAATTCTGAGTGCAGGTATTTAATGGTAGAGAAATTTTGCCTAGCACTGCTTATGGCCAGCTGAAAGCTAAGACCATATTTTCTAGCTCATAGTATCCTTGTTTATACTGACCAGCCTCTAAGGCAAGTCATGCATAAGATGGATGCCTCTGGACGAATGTTAAAGTGGGATGTGGAGCTCAACATGTTTGACTTAGCATTTGAGCCAAGGATGGCGATCAAGGGGCAAGCCTTAGCTGATTTCACTGTGGAGCTTACTCGGCCTACAATATAGTTCGTCTAAGATCCAGCAGAGGGAAAGCGGCATTGGACCCTTATGGTGGATGGATCGTCCACTGCAAATGGTTGTGGAGCTGGGATCATCTTTCAATCACCAAAGAGGGACAAATTTGAATATGCGATCAGATTTTAGTTCCAGGCTTCAAATAATGAAGCAGAGTATGAGGCACTTCTAGGCGGCATCAAAATGTGGAAAGCGGCTGGAGCCCTAGAAATTGAAGCGAAGACGGATTCTCTGCTGGTGGTTAGTCAAGTCAATGGGGATTTTGAATGCAAGGAGGCGTCTATGGGTAAATATATGAAGTTGATTCAGGAAGAAATAAAAACATTAAAACGGTTTGTGCTCGACCAAGTTCCAAGGTTTGAGAATCATCAAGCCGATGCTCTCTCAAAATTAGCGAGTTCGGCCGAACGGGATGTGCCGAGAACTATATTTTAGGAGGTAAAGCCGACGAAGAGTATTGATCAAAAGGAAGTTCCGTTTCTCAGTCGGGGAAACGTCTGGATGAGCCCCATCATTGAAAACAAGAAAACAGGATGCCTGCCCACTAACCCCATGGAAGCAAAGCATGTAAAGGCAAGGGACAAATGGTTTGAGATCTGGGATGGGACTCTCTACAAAAAGGCATTTAACCGGACACTCCTCAAATGCATTTCTAGAGAAGACGACTCGGATGTCCTGAAAGGGCTGCATGAAGGGGCTTGTGCTTCCAACATTGGGGGGAAGAGCATTAGGAGAAAAGGCTTTAAGGACAGGGTATTACTGGCCCACCTTAAAGGATGACGCTCTGCTCTATGCAAAGAAATGTGATAGTTGTCAAAGGCATGGCAACATATATCAAAAGCCGTCCAACTATTTGACTCCAGTTCTTTTCCCCCTTCCCTTTGCCAAATGGGGAATGGATATCCTTGGGCCATTTCCTGTAGCGGCCGGCCAGAAAAAATTTATGATAGTAGTAGTAGACTAGTTCACAAAATGGGTGGATGCTGAAGCAATGAGAGGAATCACCACCAATGATGTAAAGGGGTTCGTGTGGAAGAACCTCATTACAAGGTTTGGGACTGCAGTTTGAAACGCCCAAGCTCCGAGAATGGCTGGCCGATCAGGGCATTAAATCCCACTTTGCTGCTGTTGCCCATCCCCGGGCCAATGGACAAGTTAAAGCCTTCAACAAAATCTTATTAAGTGGAATAAAAAAGAAGCTAGACAATGCTAAGGGGTTGTGGGTAGAAGAGTTACAGTTGGTTCTTTGGTCAATCTGAACAACAGCCAAGAACTCAATTGGAGAAACTCCATTTATGCTCGTCTATGGCTCAGAACCCGTCCTCCCCATTGAAATTGAAGAACCAACCCTGCGAGTCCTGCTTTATTCAGAAGATGTCAACCGCGCTGCTCTCCGGACAACCTTGGATCAAGTTCCTGAAGTAAGGGGCAATCATCTGTTAAGAATGCAACTATATAAATTAAGAATGGCTTGGAATTCAACAAGCGGGTGGCTAGGCGGCCACTAAAGAAGGAACACCTCGTCCTGAGGAAAATGGAAGCAGTCGGTCGGGCCAAAGAAATGGGAAAGCTCACACCAAACTGGGAAGGACCTTACAAGATGTCCAAGAAGTTCAGGGTGGCAGTTTTCGACTGGAAGACATGGACGTCCGCTCTATCCCCAGGACGTGGAACTCGGATACTTTGAAAAAGATATTACATTTGATGTAACTGGAGAAGTGTAATCTCTTGGTAACTAAGTGTCATAAGCACATTAATGAAAAAGTAGAAATGTATACATGTATCTTGGCTCCCAACCAAGCAAAATACATATAATACAAATCTACTTCCCTTCTATGACTGTCTCTTTGTTTGTTATGTATGCCTTATTAGTTGTTCAAAGGTACATACCATCGGCCAAGCCGGCATTCAAAACAGAACAGCAAACAAAAACACCTTCTATTAGGAGACCGGCCAACATGTCAAAATCCTATAAGGATAGCACATGACGAAGGCTTATAATGGGTTAGCTTAAAGAGTTAACATCTCCTAAACGAAGACGGGTGGAATTAGGACGCTTTAGTAAAAGAGTCTTACTTTCCGTCCAAAGGTCATTCAGTGGGATAACAACCTTAGTAAAGGAATAAGTTATTTCAAACTTTAACAAGGATGGACGGATTGCCATAACTTAATTTAGTAAAGGAATAAGTCATATCTTGCATAAGTATATCATGGTCATTCTCCTTCTTAGATCAAAAAAAAATTATTGAAACTTCTTCGTCCAAGAAGGGGGGGCATATAGGCTAAATATACTACTACAAATAATAAAACGTCCTTTTACAGAGAAATTTGGTATAATGTTGAAAGTAAAGTTCTAGCGAACAACTTCTCAGTTTCAGGCCGAACAGCTTTTTTACTTGTATCATTATTCCTAGTTTTGGACTAAGTTGAGAATGATGGTATCTTCGGCCGGAGCAAGTTGATCATTGTTCTGATAATTGGATTAAGTTATAAATGTCATATAGATAGAATTCTGAGGCAATAAGTGAAAACAGATACTCTTTTATAGAAGATCCAAAGAAGAGATTACAATCTAGTCTAAAATAAATAAATAAAATTTAACACAACAAGTACAAAAGGCCCGCGGCCAAGACTAAAGAAAGGAAAAACTAAGCCTCTGGAGGATCGTCGTTATCATCAGCCTAGGCTTCAGGGTCAGCATCTTCCCCTTTTCCCTCATTGTCCGAAGACTCTTGAAAGGTTGGAAGTTCCTTCCCAGCTAAGCCGACTTTGTGAAGACTTTCTTGAAAGTCTAGCCGACGAACGTATCTGGGGATATCGTCCTCTTCGGCCAGCATTTCAAAGGTCTTCACAGCCCAAGACCTTGAAGTGTCAATCACCTCATTCAGGGCTTCCTTGGCCGATTCAAAAGTTGACTTAGCCTCTTCTGTCAGCGCATGAATTTTGGCTCGAAGATAGCGGTTCTCTCTTCGAAGCTCCGCGGCCGCCAGCAGGACTGAGTTTCTTTCGTCTTTGAGGGCCAGTTCCAAGGCAGCCCTCTCGTCTAGAAACTCTGTCAGCCGGACCAGATATCTTTTATTATCGGCCTCCATCTCGGCCGAGCATTTTTCCCAAGCCTCTCTGGACTGGCGATGCATCACTTCCTACTCGGCCGTAGAGAATTGAGCCTGGTCCGCGCTTGGGTAGCGTCCCGGACAATTTGCTTGTTTTCCTTTCTGAGCTGTCTTGCCCAAACCTCAGTTATTATGCTACGAGCAAAGAGCTGAAAAAAGGAAGGAGGAAGATATGTTAGGACGGCCACAAAAATGAGCAATATATACAAGTATGGAAGTAAGGAGGCAAAAGATTAAGAATGCACCTCACCAGCCAGTTGGGACATGTAGCCTACATGTCCAGAAGAAGCCCCTCTCAAGCCCTTGATGTAGGCCTCTGGGAAGCATTTGAAGAGCTCCTGCTTGAGCTTCTCACACTCGGCCGAGGTCATCCTCACGAAGGCCGCTGAGGACTCGTCGTCCGAAAGGGTGGGAGAACCGTCAGGAGCTGCTTCAGCCGCCCCTTTGCCCTTATCTGAAAGATGAGACTCGTCAGTATTCCTGACGGGTATAACCACGGCCAGCTTATTGGATGGACTCATCGGACGCCCGCCAACGCGTGAAGTTCTAACTATGTTAGAGTAGTAAAACTCACCACAAGACCGAGAAGCCGACCTATAAGCTTCCGACATTTGAGATACCAGCTTGGCCACTGGCCCAGAGAAGGTCGACCCGTCTAAGGTCGCGTCTAGCTGGGTAGATTGATTTCATGTCCCGTCCAACAGAACAACCGCGTCCGGTTGCTCGGAAGTAAGAGGGAGAGTTTGACCAACTAGGCCGGCATAAGTGACCAAGGCCCTCTCTTGGGTAGTAGGAGGGACTTCCTCGGCCGGAATAGGAATCTCGACCTTTGGCAAAGAGGGCCGAGAGGGTTTTTTTCTTTTTGGCTGTAAAGCCTTTGGATTTTTTGGGGGGAAGCGCATCCTCGGTCGCGGCCAGCCTCTTCTTTGAAGTCGCCTTCTCCACCAACGCCTTGGACGTCGGGGCATATTTTCGGAAAAAGAAACCAAGTAAAAACATCAACGACAGAAAAGGAAAAAAGAGGTAACCCCGCCATGAATGGTACAGATTTAGCATGGACAGAGCTCTGTCAAAAAGGGAGCCCGTCCATCAAAGGCTAAAAAGAAAGGAAGAGATACCCTCTATGGAAGGAAGTCGGCCAATATCTTTTGGAGGACTTTCCTCCTAGAAAAGTGCAGAATCTTGGCCGAGTTCCCCTCTGGGAAAGATCCATCTGGACAATAGCTCTCGTCCAGGAATTCTACATGTTAATTTCGGGACGAGTCCCATTAGTTTTAGGAAGGCGGCCAAGTGACCCTTGGACGATTTCCTTGCTAAAGAAAGGGTTCGTCCAAGCAAAAAAATATATGTAAAATAATGTATTGGTAAAGTATTTACCAAAGTATTCGTCCTCTTTTCAGAACCGGATTTGATGTACTCTTTCCAGTGAGAGTCTGTGAACTTGGACATGCTGACGTTTCCCGTCCAAGACTTCTTAAGTGCAGCTCTGGCTGAATCTGTGTAAAAAAATAACAGACATGATTAGATTGATGTAGTCATTGGGCGAAAGCATTTACTTGGAAAAAATAACAAGTTATACCTCTATCCTCGACCCGCCGCAAGCCGGCGGCGACCAAGAAGTTATCATGATAAAACATCTCCTTGAAGGGGACCGAGTTGGACTGACCCTTAAAGGAGGAGTTATTGATGGAATACTCCGATACTCTCAAGTATTCCATCATGTCTTCGGCCGAAGTACTCTCCAGCTGCTGGTACGACGTTGTTCGTTAGTGGCCCGGCTAAAGTACCGGTTGCATCTGGCCACGGCTTCATTAGGCGCCTGGACGAATAGAAATTCTGCCTTCCAGGCATGCATCTTGGAAGTTTTATCCCAAGATGTCAAGTAGCCCTGACGATTGCATACGCTGAACCAGGTTCTGTCCACCATCCTTGGAACCTTAGAGACGTAATGAATTTGGGAGAAGGCGGCCAAGGAAGGATCAACGCCTTTTAGCTCGCAGACAGCTAAGAAGGTTAGGATTTTTTGCCAAGAATTTGGGGCAAGTTGGTTGTGGCCTGTAGTATTGAAGAAAGCGGCTAATAAAGGGATGCAAGGGAAATCGCAGCCCGGCATCCAGACCGAGCCGATAAACAGCAAAATGGCCGGAAGAAGTACTAAGTATAGTGTCTTACCGGCCAAGAAGAACAAAACGGTACCCCGACATAGGTATGGCCGAGGAAAAGTGTTTTAGGTCGGGACCTACTCCTCCTAGCCAACTGTTGTCGGCCAGGATGAATCTAGGGTCAGATAAGGGGCCCAGACGGCGTCTTATCTTGGAAGAAGTAGTGGACGGCTCCTCCGTGTCACTAGACGGACTAGAGGAGACCTCCACCTCATTGGTCTCGTCCTTTGCCATATCTTGTCCAGACGGGCTGGGTTCTGAAGACTCTTTGATAACACTCATCTCCTGGACGCTTCCAGGAGAAGTGTTTTGGCTTGCTGGCCGGGCGCTTTGAACTGCGCGCTCCCCGTCAGCAGGAATTCGTCAGGTTGATGCCTCCATTTTTGAGCTGGAGGCCAGAGGTTTACCCCTCGTCTAATGCGAGTTGTTTGCTTGACGCGCACTAGATTATCCTGCACAGGTAAAGACTGGGTCGTCTAACTTTGCCGTCCATGTCCAAAGTAATAAAATGCATGACCGGCCGAGATAGGCCCAACTCTAGAATGAGCCGAAGAAGAATGGCTCTCTGTTCTAGGGTCAAGACCAACCCTTGAGCGGTCGGGATTATTCGATGAAGAAGACGAATTCATTTTTCTTAAAAAATGTGAAAATACAAGATAAGTAAACAGAAGAAAAGGATACCTGTTGAAAGTGCTTAGACGAACGTTAAGGACGAGCTGGACGAAACCTTGGACGAATTGAAAGCACTTAGCAAGAGTTTGGATGAAGACTTTTTCTCTCTCTAAAATTCAGTAAAAATGGGATAGAGTCTCTCTCTCTAAAAAATCTCTCCAAGATGTAAAAGTGATTTCAGAAACGCCAAAGAGGCATATTTATAGAGGGGTGAAAGTGACCTCCTCTCCCGCTAAAAATAATCGTTGCATGCCAAACACCCTTGAGGGTTGACCTGATGAGTCCCGCTAAATGGCGCCCTTTTAATCATGAGTCCTCACCCTTATAGAGCCTATCCCAACTACTTTGCAGGCAGCACTGTTAGCCATAGAAACATTGCCCTTATGATGGCCCAAATTGTACTTAGGCCCTGTAAAATTAAAGAACATCTTTCTGTAAAAGGGTGAGGTGTATCCTCGAATCAGTAATTTCCATGTGTCACAACATTATTGCTTCGCCAATCAGATGCTCCTAAATTAGGGTGACATCAACGTACAACAGTCATTTCAGACACTATAAATAGTCCTTGAAATCAGGGGAAAGGTACGTTTTTCATAGCATAGTACTGTTATTCTGCCATAAATACTCTCTCTCTCTACTTTCTCTCTCTAAAAGTTCCTTCATACTCCTGATACCTGACTTAAGGTTCGGAGGAGGAAATATCACCCAAACCTCCAGGGTGGGTCCCTTTTTTGCAGGTTTCGAGGCGGAGTTCGGGTTCGGGTCTTGAGTATAGTCGTTGTTGCACAAGTCTCCTATTCTAAAACCTATTGTTGGGGATAGTAGTAATAACTTGCGAGTAGAACACTACGTAACACACGCAATGCGTGCGAAAACAAACAAAAGGTCAATTGCAACATATACGAAAAATTAATCATAATATTCATTGTATATTTTTCTTCTGTGTATTGAAAATCAATAAATCAAGGATGATTTAAATATTTTTTAAATTGAGGGTATAATGGTAAAAGATGGTGAATTTGTATCTTATTACTTAAGGGTATAAAAGGGTTTACCATTTTTGGCGTCCCCCTCCTCTTTCCTTATATAATACTAGTTATGTATGCATGTAATGAGTGCGAAGACAAACAAAAGGTCAATTGTGTAATAATATATATATACGAAAAATTGTTAATGAAATTCATTGTATATCTTTCTTCTGTTTTTGAAAACTAATAAATCAAGTATGATGTAAATTCTTTGTTAATTGAGGGTATAATAGTAAAATATGGTGAATATGTATTTTATTGCTCAAGGGTATAAAATGGTTTACCATTTTTTGTGTCCCCCTCGTCTTCCCTTATATTATAGACTAGCTTTTTTGCACACGATGCGTGCATGAATTATTTTAGTGATTATTACGAAATGTCATCTGCAACTTTGAAGGATATAATTTACAATCATCAGTAGTTCTAACTAAATATCATGTGGTGTAAATACAAAATATAAAAACTACTTGATGAAGAAGTTATTGGTATTTTATTACTTGTTAATGGATGTTGGTATATTGTTATTACATTTCAATCTTTAGGTAAAATAAAAATTTATGTCTTTGGTTTTGTAATTGATTTGAAAAGTGATTTAGTTATTTTAATTTGTTCTTCAATCATAACCTTTTTTTTTTCAATGACACATATTTTTATGAAAGTTTATTTTAGCTATTTTGAACTTCTTTTGATATATATTTTTTTAAATTAGGAAGGGCTATGATTGAGGAAAATATCAAAATCTTAATGGGTAATGTTTTTTATTGAATGAATGATTAAAAAGTCTTTTCAAAGGAGGACACCATAGTTTCCTCCTTGGCTTGTTTGATTAGTATATATATAAAGGCTGACATTTGTTCTCACTTCTCATAGAAAACATCATTCTCACATGAACTCATTTATATATATATATATATGTATATATATATATATATATATATATATATATATATATATATATATATATATATATGTATATATATATATATGTATATATATATATATCTATATATATATATATATATACATATATATATACATATATATGTATACATATATATAAAGATATATATATATATATATATATATATTATATATATATATATATAGATATATAATATATATATATATATATAGATATATATATATATATATATATATATACATATATATACATATATATACATATGTATACATATATACATATATACATATACATATATACATATATTATACATATATACATATATATACATATATACATATATACATGTATATATATATATACATGTATATATGTATATATATATATATATATATATATATATATATATATATATATATATATACATGTATATATATATACATGTATATATATATACATGTATATATATATACATATACATGTATATATATGTATATACATGTATATATATATATATATATATATATATATAGACATATATATATATATATAAATGAGTTCATGTGTATATATATATATATATATACATATATATATATATATATACATATATATATACATATATATATATATATACATATATATATATATATATATATATATACATATATATATATATATATATATATAGACATATATATATATATATAAATGAGTTCATGTGAGAATGATGTTTTCTATGAGAAGTGAGAACAAATGTCAGCCTTTAGAGTTTAGATCATAATTTATTTAATTGCTCAGATGAAAAGATAAAAATTAAAAGAAAATTCCCAATACATTAGATTGTTGCGTACTGAATTTTTCCGAAACATTCGCTCTCTTATCTTATTTCTCTCTCTCCTCTTGTTTCTTTGATTTCCAACACAATTTCGACTGAATTTTTTTTTGTCAAAATCATCATCTTTGTGAAATTCAGTGGCGTGAACATCTGGTTTATTTTTTAGGTTGATTCGGAGCTTTTTTACAACATTTAATTACAGATTGCGGTTTATTCTCAATTCAACGAAGTGTAAGTATATTATGTTTCTGATTCTTATAATTTCAATTGAATCTTTAGAATTTATTTATATGTACGATTCTTTGTGTTTTGCTTTTTTTTTCCAATTAATTAGTTTATCAACGAATTTTAGGTCGTTTGTTGTTGGATATAATTTCAATTGAATATTTGATTTTAGTTTATCTGTGTACAAATTGTTGTGTTTCCATTTATATCCCAATAAATTAGTTTATCGACGAAATTTAGTTCATTTGTTGTTGGATTTCAATTTGATCTGATTCGTTTTTGGTTGCTGCCTCTGCTACTTCTCTTAGCGTCGTTGTTAGTGCTTGGAATTGTCTCATTTCAACTAAGTGTAAGTATATTTATCGACGAAATTATGGTTAGGCTTTCAGTTTTTCTGAAGTTTTGTTTTTCGAAAATTCTGCTTCATTTCTTTATCAATTTTGTTGCCGAAACTTAAGATATAATTCTGGAGTTCAAGTTTCTTCCATTTGGAAAAGTTGTGCCAATATTTGATTAGAGTTGTGGGAAATAATCCCTTTGTTTCCTAAAGGTCTTCCCTCTTTATGTTTAAGTGTGTTTCCTAAAGATCTTCCCTATTTTACTTTATTCCTTATTTGGAATTTTTTTCCCCTTTCATGTCCCTATCATATGGTCCACCATTACATTATTAATTCAATTTTACTCCCTCTCTCTCTCTCCTACTTTAACCCCTTTCTATTTGTTTATTTATCTGAACCCCTTTCTCTCTCCTACTTTACCCACCCCCACACCAACACAAGTGGATCCTCCTTGGTATCTGTAGGAACAGTAACAAGAAAGATCTTTAGGAAACTGATGGAGTAGAAGATAAAGTTGTGCCAACATTTGATTAGTGTTGTAGGAAGTAGAAGTTAGATTTACACGAAAATTAGATTAGAGTTATAACTCTTGAGTTCTATTTCTTACAAATCTGGTCATATGAGAATGCATACTTACATGAGAAATGAGAATAAATTTTACGCGATATCACTTTTATGAATTAGTGATGTAACTCAAATGAAAAAGTGATGTAACTCCAAAAAATAAAATATTAGAAAAAAATTAAAAAAAAATTTTTTTTTTGAGCTTAAAATTTATTAGGGGTATAACTCTAATGAACAAGTGTTGTAACTCTAATCCAACCGTATGGTTGAGAATCATTCTTATTTATCATATAAGGAGCATTATCATGTGATCTTGCCCCTATAGAAGTGAGTTCATATGAGATGCATATTTACATGAGAAATGAGAATGAATTTTACGCGCTATAACTCTTATAAATTAGTGATGTAACTCCAAAAAAGAATATTAGAAAAAAAATCCCAAAAAAAAATTTTTTTTTTTTTAAAGCTCAAAGTTTTTTAGGGGTATAACTCTACTGAACAAGTGTTGTAACTCTAATCCAATCGTGTGGTTGAGATTTTTTTAGGGAATATATATATATATATATATATATATATATATATATATATATGTATGTATGTAACTATGTATGTACATACATATATGTATATATACATATATGTATATATATATATATATATATATATATATAGAAATGAGTTCCTATGAGAATACATACTTATGTGAGAAATGAGAATGAAGTTTATTCGATATAACTCTTATGAATAAGTGATGTAACTCTAACGAAAAAGTGCTGTAACTCCAAAAAATGAATATAAGAAGAAAAAAAAGTTCAAAAAAAATTTTTTTTTTTTTGGGCTCAAAATTTTTTAGGGAGATATAACTCTAATGAACAAGTGTTGTAACTCTAATCCAATCGTGTGGTTGAGATTTATTCTCATTTCTCATGTAAGGAGCATTCTCATGTGATCTCGCCTATATATATATATATATACAGGGCCGGCCAATGGCCTGTGCAAACAGACCATCAGCACAGGGCCCCGAAATTTTAAGGGCCCAATTCTCAAATTTGCAGCCCAGCTTTTTTTAAAACAAAAAAAAAATTCAGTTCTCTGTCTTCCTTCTTCATTTGCGGTGTGTAAACTGTAAATAACAAACCACGTTCTTCTCTAACTGAGTAACTTCCCCTAATTTCTCTTTCCAATTTTCAGAAATTTGTTACCTTTTAAAAATCTTCTAAATTCTTAATTTTCCTTAACAACTTCCTAAATTCTCT